>NC_092827.1:42707509-42871564 GCF_039878825.1 Excalfactoria chinensis
GGACAAAAGAAGAGTCACCAGAGGCCTATCCATGAGGCTGATTCCGTCACCACACTGGGGACAGGCCTACCTCTCGTGTCGAGGGGAAGTGCTGATGTCTCAGCGAGCACGTGCAAAGCGACAAGGACATACAAAGTATTTTGTGGGCTTGGAACAAAACCCTGCTTGTAGGATTCATTTAGTGAAAGAATGTATGTTAACAGAGCAAGCTATTTATAGCAACTCTCCATAGAAATGAACTGTCTCTTGGTTCCTGTCCCTATAAAATGCAGCATTCTCAGTGGAGAAACCCTCTCTTTAATCCAAAAGCATGGGAGACAGGGGGGCAGGGGAAGGGGAAGCTGCTGCCTGCCATACCCGTTACCCCAATTATACCAGAGATAAGGTCTCCCTGTGCTGTCAGCAGAAGCCTTCCTTCACTGCCGGGGCCCACACACAGAATCACACCATTCTTCCCCAGCCCGCTGTGCTATAGCAGCCTGAGTGAAAGAGCTGCCTGTACGGCAGCTCCATCCTTCAGAACTCTGCCACGGCCACAACAAGGTATGTCAGAGGGACTGAGATAGATTGCTCCTCTCCTAAGCCCCACAAATTTAATTCTAGGTTTTATTCAGTATTAAAACATGCCATCCTAAGGAAGACCGCAGTCTTTTGAGACAGGGACAGACCACTACAAACTTCCATTAGAAGATCCTAAACCAGGGCACGTTTCCATTTCCTCACATACCGAATACTCTGAAATAGAAGTATATGCACTGCGTATCACACACAATCAGCCAACTTGAAAGCCACACCCATGTGCACACATGCTTAGGATGTTGAACAGTCTGCAAAATTGTCACACCACATCTCGCCTACGTGCTGCAAATGACCCAGATCCACAGCCCACTTACCGTGAGTGCCTTTGTTAAAACACCAACATTTCCTCTAATGAAAGCCTGCATGGGCATGGACATACATCATCTCCTTTCCAAAATCAACACCTTGATGCAGAGACTTCATTTCCAGCATTCCCAAGAAGTCCTGGCACTGACAGCTGGCACACGCCACTGCTCTGAACCCCAGAACTGGGGCACTTTTTGTTACGCTTAGCCATTTACCAGTCAACAACAACAAAGCCACCACAACCTATTTTAAAGGAGCCAATAGTAAAATGCTGTGCAGAAATAAATTAGTTTATGTGGAAAATAATAGTTTTGATTAGATTTTCAGGTGTTTTTTCCTATGTAAGACAATGGGCCACAGTTGAAGATATGCTTGCCCCTCCCTTTAATGTAAAATGAAGTTAAAAGCTTTAGCTATGGTTGCCCTCTTCAACGAAATTTTTTGAAGACAAAAAAATTACCCAAAAGAAAGAATGCTAACTGCTTTTCATGTCTTGTTTGTCCTAAGATCCTCCTTGCTGCTTATTTCTTCTATCCGAGCTTAATAAACTATTTCTGCCATTTTACTCAGACAAGAAAGAAGGTGTGTAAACTGCAAGCATGTGACTATCCTTAATATAACAACAAGCCGTTCTGAAAAAAGCAAAAAAGCAACATAGAACAGGTTCACTCTTTAAAGAAAGTAGGTAAACAAATGCATGAGAAACTAAAACACGCACATGCAAACAGACAAACCACATAAGAAAGACTTCTGACTGGCTTTCCCTCTTCTTCACAGAATCACAGAAGGACCTGGGTTGGAAGGGACCTCAAGGATCATGTAGTTCCAACCCCCCTGCCTAGCAGGGCCACCAAACATACGCCTTTACTAGATCAGGTTGCCCAGAGCCCTGTCCAACCTGGTCTTGAACACCTCCAAGGACGGGGCATCCACAACCTCCCTCGGCAGCCTGTTCCAGGACCTAACCACTCTCCTAAACCACTCTCTTCTTCTTTGCTTAAATATATTTGTGGAAAAATAAAATAAAAATGCAATTTATTCTCAATATCCATCAAAATCTCTTGTAATTGGTTCCTGCTTCATTCCAGTATCTCACATTGACACGTCTTGTTGGTGAGAAGTAAAAGGGCCTATCTTAAATCTAGTGATTGTACCAATAAACCTAAATTAGACTAATGGGAATGCTGAACTGAAAATAAAGCTCTATAAGCTATAGAGCAAAGATATATCACGAGACTTTATTAAACTATAAATCCGTTGATTACAACTATATTTTCTAAAGACAGAATTACCTTAAGCTAATTTGTTGCCCAGCATAACAGCATTTGGTGTCTATAATGAAAATTAGATTATATCAGAGTAATTTTGTTTGTAATTTTAGATTAGCAGAATTAGACACAGTAAAGTGCTCACATAGATGAAATAATGAAAAGCAATATGTTTTCCATTTATTTTCATGATATAACATTTGGTGTTCTCTAGGCCATAAGCAAGCATCTTGGTTCACAGGTCTTGAAATTATATTTGAAAAGTGTAATTTCTCCTTCTGTATTCCACAAAGACTTAGATTAAGCCAGTACATGACACTACTTTTTGTAAAGGCATAGATCCAATACTAACTGGGAATGCTGATGAAAGCAGTCCTAAGCTGCTCCTGCTCCTTAGGTCTTCGCAACCACCTTGACTCCACACTTCATCCATTTCTTCTGCTGCACTGACTGCTGGATCCCAGGGAGACCAGAGTTTAAAGTCAGTCACTCAAAGACAAAAGGTTTTGTTTTCAGTTTGAAAGTAGCAGTAGGTGAGCAACACAGAATGATGGAGTGGGAGTTTCAGAGGTTGGCTGCACAACCCCAAAGATCTGTCTTAAACCATGCACTTGAAGGAGAAACAGGGAACGCTCAAAAACATTTTCTTGGACTGTCTAACAGCTCCAACTTGGAGTCCTTCAGACCCACAAGCCTGATAGGTTGGGACTCAGAGATTTTTTTCCACCAGCTTTCTCACTGATGATTGATAAAGCCACACATTTCTGTATGAAAAAAAACACCGTCCAAGCTCATGCATGGCCTTTTCTCCATCAGTGTCAGTGGCTGTGTGATCTGTTTGTGTCCACACTGTATCTCAGCTCTCAGTAAGAGCTGCTACTCAGATCCCTTCAGAAGGAAATCAATGACATTTGCTCTGCCCCAAGCTATGGTTTTACATACAGGTTGCTTGACAGGACTGTGAGCAGTGTTGTTATGCAGACAGCTTCTTCCCCACATAGCCCTTCCACTCCAAATCTTGTTCTTTACAGAGGCTGGAAATTAGCTGCAAAAGAAGATCTTTTTCTTTCTAACAAAGGCTATTTTAAATTTTCTCTCTGTCCAGTTCACAGGAATGGAAAATGAAATCCTGCTAGCTTCAGTTCTTTATTTTGGCCTGCAGCAAATATCTGAGGTGTCAGTAGCCCTCTCATACACAAAGCAAAGAGCAACAGTGATACACTCCAAGAAGCAGCCCGCAAGCCTACTCTGAACAACAAAAATAATTACCACCAGCACTGACTGTCATTTGTCAAAACTCAACGCAATTCTTGAATCAGAGCACGTGCTGAGTACTTTATTTTCTTTAAATGAAGTGACTTCAAACTAGTCCAACCAACACATGTAAGGTGTGCGTTGATGGCCTTGGCAGCTGCTGGCTTTCTAAGTGATAATTACTGCCATTTCATCAGCCTTAGCTGCTTGAGACAGGCAGTTTGACAGCATTAGTGCACTGTGCTGAAGCCAAACCCCAGTTCCCAAAGGGATTCTGGTGCCCACTTTCCCTTTCCTGCTGGTTAGAGACTTCCTAGCGCTCTGCTGTGAGCTGGCAGGTCCTCCCCCCTGGCCCCGCACCGCTCCTCAGAGGAAAGCCAGCAGGGCTCCATTACATCTCCACAGCACATGCCATTAAAAAAATAATTTATTTTTACAATGTATTAATTGTTGCCCCACTGCCACGTGATCGCAAATAGCTCTGGCAAACAACTGCACCTCGATGAATAAAAAGTTTGTCTGAGCAAAGAGCAATTGGAGTTGCTTGGCGCTGAGGGTGAATGCAGCAGTGCTCCAGCTGACACGTCTTGCACAGACAGCGCTATCGGGTCTTCAGAACTCACTTATATATACAAAATATAGCAAGCAGACTTTTTTGGGAAGCTTTGGAGTTAAAAGAGGGAGGTTTCTGGGCAAACTGAAATACTGGCCTCCTCAGTCTCTAAATGACTGAATTTATCTCCCAATCCTTTACGTTCAGTAAGCCACAATAAAGTGTCTTTGCAGATGAACTTTAACAAGTTCTATTTTTTCCTTAAGCAGATGGAGAATTTTTATTAAACACATCCATAGTCACAAAGCAAGATGACATTAAATGAATACTAGCAGGATAAATACATAGATTTTATACTTTAATAAATAAATAAATAAGAAGAAGAAGCCTGGAAACTGATCTTCCACGTTGCATTAAAAAGCTGCAAGGCTCAGGTGAGTTGAGCAAGTTCAGTCCCATGCATTAAACCTCTCAGTGCTACACCCTCTTCCAGCCAACCTTCAGTGCTACTGATGATTTTTGCTTCTACTAAGACAATTTCACAGTGTGAAGTATTCACATGATTCAAACAGTTGTCAGCTATGTGTGGTTTTTCCCCTCTCACAGGTTTTTACACACGCTGTCTCTTTCAGAGATTCTAACATCAATCTCTACGTGCCAGCAATTTCCAAGTTTCTGCCACTGAGAAGAACTGCACTTTTAATTGTCATCCTGCATCCAGAAATTACGGTTCTCACTGCCAAGGATTTTACAGAGCAGAATCTTCGCTAGGGAAAACAAGAAGCTCTACATCAAAAAGACCAATGCCATGAAGGACCCCTAGAGATCTTGGGCATGGATGCTTTGCAGAGTTATGCATTTGTCTGATCGCTTTTCCTACCAATATCAGTGGGAAAATTCCCACTCATTTCTATAGGCACAAACTCCTACAGACAATGGAAAAACAAAAAGCACCGCCAGCTGCTTCCTGTTGCCAGTAACATGGAAGAGGTTCCCTCCAGAGGGCAAACAGAATCAACTGCAGAATCTGCATTTAGAAAATTACAACTGTTCTCTTCCCAACTAAAATACAATATCTTGGTGAAAATGTGTAGTAGATCTTCAGAGGCGGAAGAGAAAAGCCATATAACCTTTTTATCTGAAAACATCAGTTATAAACTGTGACCTTTTCATCTTAACTCTACTATCACGGTCTCAATCCCAAGGCAAAGCAAACTTCAGAAGGAAAATGAGATGAAAACCCCGAACAAAAGCAAACTGTGGAACACAGTAGAAAACCAAACTGGGATGCTGCTCCAGGTGACCTCCCCAATTGCCCCTATGGCAGCGGTGCTGCTCCCCAGCTCTACAGGCCCCCAGAACAACAGCAGATCCGTGCCTGGTTGGAGAATGTCTCTGCCCATGAGCACCTCCTGGTGCTCAAAGAATGGCTGATGTTTGCTCTTCCAGCATCTCAGGGTAAGCATCAGTTGTAAAACATAAGGAATGGGAGAGGAACTGAAGAGGAAATGCACTGGAGAGCAGGCTGGTAGTGGATATGGGGTTAAAAGAAAAACTGCCACCAGGCAGAAAGAACTTCTTAAGAAATTTCAGTTTAAGCCAGTGTTAGGTGATGCTGCCCAGTTACTGGAGGGGAACTTTAAGGACAGTGAACAAGGTGTAGGTGGGAGGTATGGCCACCCAAAACTCCCCACCAACGCTCCTCCTTCACATGGTTGCACCCACAACACTGTCTGCAGTCTCTGTTCCCTGAGGGCTCAGCCCAGCTCTGCACAATCCTGCCTGAGTGCTTAGTGGGGTTTGGAGGTGCAACTGACAGCAAGTGTGAATGCCAGGTCAGAAACACATGCAGGTTCTGGTCAGTCTTTCCTCTGGGAGATGTTCTGGAATTTTCATAAAGATTCTCCTCTTTCTTTCCATGCACATGCCCTGACTGATCACCAAGCAGAACGTCACCCAGTGAGAGATACCCAGACTTCACTCAGATGTGAAAGGAGGGGTATTCCCAGCAGAGCCTCTGTAGTCTCTGTGTCACCAGTGTTTTGACAGGCAATGAGAGGTGTACAGCTGTCACTTGAAGATGTAGTACATACAGTATCATCTACTGCTTGCCACCAATTGGCATATCTCACTGAAACTGCAGGAAAGCAGCAGGGGTGAGTATTCCCTTTGCAGGGATAGTGATCAGTCACATTAAAAATGGCTCTTGTCCTTGAGAGGCAGCCTGTGTTGCTGAGGGCACAGATTCTAGTCTTACCTCCTCTTCCATCAGCCTGGGTTCTGGGCAACAACTAAGGAGACCACAGCCTCTTGGTAGTAAGCAGCAACCCAACAATTTCATGGCTTCATTAATATCTGTGCTCTTCTACTCTTACCTGCATGCTCTCACACTGAAAGATAGTATGGAGCTTTCTCAGCTCTGACAAGTGGCAAAGACAAAGATGGCAACTTGAAATAAATAAATATATATATATATATTTATGAAACTGGTTCTTAAATCCTATTCAATGTAAATTGAAATTCTTAAACACCTTTTTGGCTTTAGCCCTAAAACATCAAGAGAGAAGTCAGCAACATTTTGAATAATCACTTGATTTCAACTTCAAAGTTCTTTCAACTTCGTATTACTTCATGAAAGAGAATGCTATAACTACATTATGCTTCTTTAAAAAGAAAATGAGAAAGCCTTTGGTATGCACAAGTGAATGCTTTAAAAAAGATTTTAAAGATTCAGAATACATACTTCTGAATATAATCTGCATTAGGAACACCCATCCACACAGCTAAACACAACAGTAAGCAGCCATGGGATTTATGCATGCACATAAAATGAAGAAGCTTTCATTATTCATAACACGACCAACATGGGTGACCATGCAACTCTCAGCTCTCAAAACAGTAGTTGTGATTAGCTGTGGGTGTTTGGAAGAGGAAGAGTACGTGATAACAGCAAGGTCAGTGGGTACATTTGCCATTTTATTCTGTGGTTACTCTAGTTCCTCCACTTGCCCCAAAAGAACATTCTGTCAGCCTTACCACACTCAGGTGAGCATCCAAAACAAATTCAGGCAATACTTGAATAGGCTTTCTGCAACCAATTGGAAATGGCAGCTCACTAAATAACCCCACCTGTTTTGTAGAGGATGGACTGAACATGCTGCTGAAGACAGAGGAACAGTTATCAGTTACCATTAATTTAGAAAGAAAAACAGCTTCCTTCTTTTCAAATGTAGATAACTTGACAAACTGTTAGAGACCACTGTTTCTTCAGAGAAGAGAACAAACTCTTCCATCTATTCCCCTCTCAGACACTATGTAGTATCTATATGCCCACTTCCAATGTCCCCAGCCGTGTTTGTAGGATTGTAGAGGAAGAAAGAGAGAATAATCCACAATTCAGTAAGGGCAGTAATGATGCTCTTTTGCCTGTCATTTATTTAAGTTGAGCGAGATCCCTCATGACAGAAAAGAGTTTCAGTTTCAATAACTTTTTTTTAGTGTTGCTTCATGGACATTTTCTACTGGCACCATCATTCCTTAGGAAGTACTTGAACAACAACTTGTTCCTAGCAGAAAACGGTGTCCCAAAATGGAAATTGCCCCAATACTATCTGCAGAATCTTGTAGTTGTTGTCTCACCTGGTCTCAAGACCAGTACTAGAAAAGAGCAAATAAACTGGGATTGCATGATTTACCTCAACCACATAAGATAGGAAAAACTCAAGGCTTTGACCATATGGCAAAATTAAAACAAAAAATAAAAATAAAAATAAAAAAGCCTACTCATTGAAACACAGATCACTTGGTGAAAGCACCACCTTTGGGTGCCCCCACTAAAAGAGATGAAAATAATGTAAACAGATTCTTTGTTTTCCTAGGAAGCTCAGTACAGGGAAAGGTAGCTGGAGAAGAATGAAATCTTAAAAGCATATCTGATCTTCTTACGAGAGGCACATTTGTACAGTATAAGCATGAATCTAATTTGCTCACAGCTGAACGTTTCCCTCCCTAGATTTGCTTGCTGTGAGTGAAGTGCATGTCAAACTCAGAACAGCAATCCTTGCTGCCCAGGCAAAATACCTCCTTCCTCTGTACATGAGTAAAAAAAGTGCTGAGCAGCACCACAAAAGGCACCACTACACAGTAGGAAAACCAGAGACATGAACTATTATTCCCACTTCCTCAAGGCCACATGATTGTCAAGATAGCTACATTACTGTGCCATTAGTTATAAGCTCCTGCACAGGAGGACTTGCTCTGCACTTACCAGTAAAAACCGTTTCACAGGAACAGATAACCTTTGCCTTTTATCCACCAGTTTCCTTTTACAGTTATAAAATTGGTAGGCAGCATTGACACCTGTATGCAGATTTGTCTTCAGACACACGTCTGCCCAAAACCGTTCAGAGGTTTAATTTCCTGTTCAGAAATTAAACCTTTTTTCCATTTAGAAGATCTTCCAAGTTGGCTGTTGCAGCTCCACCACCTCTCTTGCTCTGCAGTCACACCACAAGACAGAGACATCCAGTTCATCTAGATGCTATGTTCCATGAGATCAGATGTTTTATATGCCAATGCTTCCTCTTCACCTCAGCCCCTTCAAGCCCACTAGTACATGTAGTTACTATCACTTGCTCAAGCCAGTAGTGGAGCTGGGCATAGGACAGCAGCTACACAGATGACCTCTGCCTCTGAAGTGCTTCTCTTTTTCTCCAGTAAAGCAAATATAGGTGGCTTCCTTTGAACTTCTGTTCACTGTTTCTTTGGTGTACATTGCAACACAGTTTAGCTTTAGGATTTTCTACAGGAAATAAGTCATCTGCAACCAGCAAGTCACATGCTTACGCTTGAAATAATGCTACAGTTATGCCAGCGGGTAGCTGAGAGGCAGCTCTATATTGCGTGGGAAGGAGAGTTCAGCATGTGGTAACAGTGACAGACTGACATCTTGGAGACCAGTCTTCCACCTGATCGCAGGACAGCTGCAATGAACACTACAATGCAGGAAGTGGCATCTGTAAGCAGGACTGCATATTATCATCCTGCAACTCAGAATATCCACAGCAAATAAGCCAGGCTTCATAGGAGTGAACACACTGAGGCTGACTTAACTGTTAATATAGGCAAAGGCAAAACCACATTCATCACCGTTTCTACTAAACCACGTGATGAAACAGTACTGTTTCCGATAGGGACAAGACCTTACTTACGGTAACAGATCCGTGTCCAGCATTTACTAATGTGGCTGATCAGTATCATGATACTTCATACTCATCAGAACTTGGCTACAGTTTACATTAACTTACCTAATATAGTCTACAGAGGCATTTATCTTAATTATGGAAAATACACAAAGAATCATCTCCTAAGACTCCTAAGTTTGATTTCTTTAGTTATTCTGATTGGGTACCGATCACTTTGAATCTTTATACAATTTTTCTTAATACTATTCAGGTAGATAGAAAGAGGCATTCATGACTGATTGTTTAAGGAAAGAATGAGCCAAGATTTAAAAGATTGTTTATACCGGAGAAAAGAATGGTGGAAAGACCAGCTAGCTTTAGAGTTGCTTCATTTTATATAGGTCAGGATGAGGCTAGGAAATGGGGGACTTGCTGAATCCCCTTTGCCTTTTAATTCACACGGAAATAAAAATGCTGAAAACAAAACAAAATTACAATCAACCAGCTGTGCTTCTCTTGGACTGTGGAAAGCACAAAACATGAGAGAATGCAAAATGTTGATAAATACAAAAGCCATGACCCCTGCACTGCACTGAACTTAGGAAATGAACAGTCAGAATTCACTTCCAAAAGACCAAGCTCCTAACTCATCAATAACTTTAGATCCATCAAAAAGAAGTAGACAGTTGTAATTCTGTACAGCTCATCTGTTCGAAAAAATTAACTCTCTGAAGTATGGTTTTATTGAAAAAGTACATTGCTAAGACTTTCCTAATTTGGCAGTCTGAGGTATTTGGAGTCCGTGTCAGTAATGCAAATCAGACCACTTCCTTCCTTCTGTCAGTTGTCCAAAAGTCTTGGGAAAGGGATATTTGGTATTTCCCCAAACATCCAATAATACAGAGCAGACATGCAGAAATACAGATATTTTGTACTGGGTACAAGCATGAAGAGGAAACAGGATGAGCAGAAAAGAAGAGCAGACAGGTCTGAGATTTGGGAACTTTCCAAAGAAAGCTAATTTTTATGGCATACAGGCTAAATAAGTTCTCTACACTGGTTTGCACTGCAGCATAATAAAGCACAGCCTCAGATGGCACCCTCACCAGTTTCCTTAGGCACCACACAGAATTTAAAAATCAGAAAACAAAGAAAGAAAACCATTTAGATGAATTCAGTAGATTAAGGGAAGTAGTACTCCTCAAAATGTGTCATTACAAGAAAGCCTCAGTGGACACACTGAATTTGCAGTCTTGATTGAGTCAGGACGAATGTGGTATGTTCCTCTACTCTTTGACCAGCCTCAGAAAGCAGAACGCAACACTCAAGTTGACCTCTCTGAGCTTAAAGGAGGGGACTTGAATGTCTGGAGAACGGTGCTGGGCTCCAGAGAAGTTACATCAGCTGCCTCTGAGGTTGCCACTAATTTGTAGGCTCTTAGGTACAGTCAGAAGTCACAGGGAGGAAGGAAATAGGCCTCCCTCACCCACAAAACTTACAAGACTTGGAGGTTTCTTATTGCAAATAGCCTCACCATCACTTTGCCAAACTAGACAGAAAAGGAATTAAAAACAATACTGTCAATTGCGAGGTATCTGGAATTAGAAACTGAGACCGTTCTGGTTCTCAGGCCTTAAGGTCTTAATTCAAACAACTTCAGGCAGAATCGTTTGTCCATCTCTCCAAGGAGCCATTATAATGAAGTCAGTAATGATGAGAAAGCAGATGATGAAATCACTAATGTATTGTGTACACACACACACAAGCACGCAAGTGAATTCCTTGGAAATTAATCTAAACTTTTAAACCCAACAATGATGAGAAATTATGCTGAAAGGTACAGAAAAAGTTCAGCTGGACTGAAGTAATTTCTGTTCATCTCAATCCATAAACAATGAAGAGAGAACTGAACTGAACAGATGCTCTTGACAGAATTTTATTTCCTGTATCCCTGACTGGAATGTGTAATGGCACAAGATGGAAGAGAAGCTGTGGTTGAAGGGAAGCACAAGCTGTCCCATTGCACTGTGGTGTTGGGGTGTTCCTCTGGACCAGGATACTGCAGGCCACATTCAGTAGCCACATAAGGCTCACATGGTCCCCAAGCCAGTCATACGCTTCTGAAACTAGGCTTCTGGGGCAGAGCAGGACTCCCATTGTGATAGGAATCTCATACATGACGCTTCATGAATCAGAGACCTAATTGGCTAGGACATTCTTCAGTGTGCAAAGAATGAACTGTAAATCAGGAAAATACTCTGATCATCTCATGGTCAGGATTACCAGCTGAGCACAAAATCTACCATGTTTCAGGTTACTCGGTGAAGATATTTAATCTGCGCTCATCAACTTATTCCACTGCTTGTCTTAACCTCTTTAAAAGTGACAATAATGAATTTTTAGCATTTTTTTATAGACACAAAACCAGAGCAGGTTTTGTGTCTATGCAAAACTGAAACAAACATTTACGTTTGCTTGGACATTTAAAGAAAAAACTCCATATCAGGTGTGCTTTTAAGGCTACATACAATGTTTTAATATTCAAACTGGTAATGTGTTCTCAGTATTGTTTTCATTTGGCACATTGACAGTCAAAAGGTTCATATTTTACAACCACTGACTAGCCAATCTGTCACACAAAGCAGTGTAGCAGAAATAACTAATGAGTAAATCTTGAAAAAAAGGGATGTAAAAAGGATGTTTACAGATTTCTGCATGGATGTGGTCTATTAGGAAGCTATAACTTCCTATCTATTGAGTGTTTACTAGAAAGGCTGAGAATTATGATGGAGTCTTTTGTGGACAGGAAATGATCCAAAGAAAATTAAACAGATACAGCAATTTGCTGTCAAAATGGGAGGAAACACTTTAACCACTAAAAAACCAAAAGCTTAGATGGTACTACAATACCATTAAAAATAAGAAAAGGATTTCTCTTAGACATGCACTCACTTTCTAAAGACCTATTAGATTTCATCCAGCTCTCCTGTATTTGATCAGATGGCAATAAGTTCCAGTGGGACTTTGACAAATTAGCAACTATAGGATTAGACGCACGTTTAATTGAACACAAAGCCGTGTGATGTTATAGGTATGTTTTAAAAGCCTATTAACTTTAAGTGTGATTAATGAGATAAC
Organism: Excalfactoria chinensis; assembly: GCF_039878825.1. Lineage (NCBI taxonomy): Eukaryota > Metazoa > Chordata > Aves > Galliformes > Phasianidae > Excalfactoria > Excalfactoria chinensis. Next base: position 42,719,791 of record NC_092827.1, read on the forward strand.
CAGGAGATACATCCGCACTTGAAAAAAGCACACTACACACCCATACACAGACAGAGAACTTACAGGAAACAATAGCCTGTAATATTTCAACTCTGGGCTTCCACCTCATAATCAAAACACTGCTTCATTTTTTTCCTATAAAAATTTCACATCGTGGAATATAAACAGACACCACAGATCTCGGGGAAGACAGACATCATCAGGAAAGATTATATACTTAAAATGTTAATATCTGTTTTATCAACGAAAACCCCATCTAGGTTTTTGAACTGCAAAAGGATATTTTACATATGGCAAATTTTAATCTAAATTCCACAGGAAAGGCACTTCCCATCTGTAACTGAGCTTGCAGCACACACCCAACAGCTTCATCAAAATCTGTTCCTCAGCAGCCGTGATATCACTGCACACGCAGCCACGCACCCAGCAAGCACAAAGAGCTGTTCACTATTCATGATAACTGGGAACCAGCACATTAAAAGGGACTGAAATTGATTACAGTCAGAGGTTCTCAGCTTTTACAGAAACATTTGCTTAAGGACTACCACAGAGGAGCCTTTTCTCCAAAGAAATTGCACTATTGATGTCAAGTTCTACTGATGTGAAATAGAGGCCTTCCCATTAACTTCAGTTAGCTCATGATCAGTCTCCACATTTTCGTTGCTACAGTTAAAACAGGATGGCAAAGAATCAAGATTCAGCTTATAGCTAAAGCTGGTGGTTTGTCACCCTGCCTGCATCAACACTTGCAGCTCCCAGAACCGGGAAGGAGGTTCACATGTGATGGGGGTGCTGCTGGTTCCGGGTACAAGACAGTCAACTAATGGCGCTGCTCTGCTTCCAGCTCCTACACAATGTCCCTCTGATACAAAGAAACAGCATGCAGGTTGTCTTTTCCCATCATTTACATTTTCACATGTATTACCAAATTACTAATCTCCAGAGCAATTTAAAATGTTTTAAAAAATTAATATTTGCCATTAACAAGCATTTAATAGGGCAACAGGATACTCCTGCAGAAAAAAAGATATATAAAAATAAAAGTTTAGTTCTTATTTTTGTCCTTCTTCCTGTTGCTCCAGTAGTGCCAAAGTTTTGGCTTCCTTGCCACAACAAAGCTGAGGCTCCTCTATGTTTTCTCCAAGATATACATCAGCTTGGTACATCACCAAGAAATGAAACTTGTGCTACCTATTTGTATTCTGAAAGGCAATTGAAAAAATAAATCAGGTTTTGATTTTAGCTATTCTGAAACAGCGAAAGCTAAACAAAATCATGTATCATGTTTCTTTTGTGCTATTAAACGTGGATTCAATGTTACAGATCCAGCATGGACACAGATACCAACAAAGATAACTCAAGGGAATTCGGTGATCCTGAATCTATATATTGTAAATGATGATAGATGTAAGTTTATCCAGGATTTTCAGATATCATGAACATTTGGAATTGAGTTTAACATGCATATAAATATAGCTATATCCCATACTCAAGTTAAATCATTTAGCATGAGAGGAACAAGGCCTCTTTCAAACCAACTTTCTGTCCTAGACTGCACTAACATTGCTACAAGGAACATCTTTAACAGACATCTTTGCTAATGGAAATATGATCTATGCAGCCGAAATTTCAAGAAACTTGGGGCAGAAGTTTCACTTCATGGTCCAAGATGCTAACAGCTACATGTCTTGCAGCTTCTGAGCTTCTGCTAAAGCATGCATACATGATGACATCATCTCTCAAGCACATTTTCACCCTGTGCAGAAGGTGCAGAAGGGAAGGAGCAAATAACCTAACATAAGGGCAGGACACGTAAACTCAGAACAGTTGCTACTCAAAAATCTACCAGCTGCAAGCATAGATTCCAACTTATCCCATACTGGGCCATTAAGAGAAATAAAATATTAAATGGATAGTGGTCACAGCACTCATTAGCTGCAGTTATTACTAAACTAAAGCTCATGTTAAATCACCTCTACAAGAAACTGCGGACAATTTTGTTTTCTTGCAGCTATTTAGCAGTGGCAAATATCTCAGAAGTTAATTTCCCAGTTGGAAGCGACCAAGAGGATGAAACTGTACTCCGCAGGATACACAGAAAGAAAGGAGCGGTCAAAAGTGGCATGCAAGCTTGCTCAACAGAAAACTTTGGATTGTTCTTTATCTTGCTGGTCAAATTCAAAAACACGATGATACGGCCTCATTAGAACTCACATTTTCAGACCAAGTGTTTAGAGAAAAAGGAAGGTTTTCATTAAACACTGAAAAACAATTTCTAGAATAAATTAGAAAACCAAATGGCAGCATTAATAAGCAAATAGATAAATTAAAATATTAATTATCAGCAAAGACAATTTCCTGTGCAATTCTCCCCTAAAAGAAAAAAAACAAGTCAAATCCACCTACTAAGAAACTGTTAAACGCAACTGCTTTCATATCTGAAAAACTGATAAATGCACACAAATGGGCCAATCTAGCAGTCATTTTGGTAAAGGAAATGTCTCTGAAGCTGTAGCATTTTGCATGTGAGCAGTTTACAGGGCACAGCTTGGGTTGCAGAAGATAAAGATTGCACTGCCAGGCATTAAAAAGAAGAATAGAAACACAGCCCCAAATAACGAACTACTAAAGGTCAGATTCAATTAAGACAAATCTTTCTGGCTTGTGCAATGAGATCTCATCAAGCTTCCAAAGCACATTTCAAAGCTACCATTGACTGGTGAAGAAGTAAACAGGATTTTAAATTTAATTTGGCCAAATCTAGCTCCGATTAGCGATACTGAAATGCACACAATAAATTACTGAATTGCTTCAGTAGCCAAGATGATTCCAACTTTCTTACGGCTGCCAGCAACATATGTAGTGGAAGCAGCTATCTTCAGCAAATACTTGAGTTTGATGGAAAACAGTTTCATTTCTATCAAAATGACACAAGCCTGGTCTGAATAAATTCACAGGAAAAGAGAATCTAGAAGCTGATGCTGACTGGAAAGAAGACTAGAAGTTGAACTCTGCCTTGCTGTCAAATGTCCTAGTGTGAACTAGAAGATACAAAAGGCCAGTTCTGTCAGAGACGAACGCCTGCTGGAATTGTGCACTTGGTTTTACTTCTCAGGACTTGAGCACAGCTCACCCATTGAGGCTGTGGAATCTCCCTCCTTGGATGGTCTCCATCACAGACTATCTGGACACAGTCCCAGTCAAGTGGTTTGAGCAGAAGGTTGGACCAGATGACCTCCAGAGGTCCCTTTCCACCACAGCCACTCTGTGATTCTTTGATTTGAGTTTGGAAGAATCTTAGAAACACCAGTTGATGGATGAAGATGATTAACAAAGCCTTACATAAAATTTGGGCAAGGGAGAGTGAGGCTTTTTCACTCATACACTCTCAGCTTCACACAGGGTCAAGATGCTGGAGGCCCATAGGCTCCCCAGTTCCAAGTACCTCACAGACCCAGCAGAGGTGGCACAGAAAGGGTCTTTCACTGCTGGCCTCGTGCCTCAGCCCAGCCCCAAACCATCACAGACACTCACCTCCTCCTACCCTGGTCAGAGCCAAAAGGCTCATCCAAGGCAAGACCTGATGGTACCACTGAGCACACTGCCAGTCTGCCAGGCAGTTAGGGATTTGAGTGTCAGAAGATAGACATTATTCAGAAACCACAAACACTATGATAGTGAATGTAGAAAAGCTCCAAAATAAGCAATGGCAGGCAACGCATTTATTTTGATACTATTTTCTATCTTACATACCATAATGATACTTGTTTATAAACTTTTTTCTCCCAGAGGTTTGAAGTGTTTGGTTTACACACAATTTTCTTTCAGAAAGTGAGGGTCTGGCAATTTTGACCTGATTTTGCCATTCCATGAGAGCTGTCACACTGAATAGTCTGATAAAAGGAATTTCAGCTGAAGCCCTTTCCATCCTTTCTACTTCTTAGAACTTATTCTGCAGCGCTTCAGAGACTGCCAAGGCATCCCTGTGTTGCTGTCCTGTGAAATACAGTGCAGACATAGATTCTTCTTAGGATTTCAGAAATAATTAAAGGCAAGATACAACAAAGGAAGTGCAGAAGAAAGAAAAACATGACAGAAGGGACACGAATCCATTATAAACCAATATCTGCACATTTAAGTTTGTTCAACAGATCTTTTTCTATGGTATACGCTTATCTTAGCTACAAAGTTAATTTGACTGAATAACCCCAGGGGGATCCTTTATTCCCAGTAAGCAATGTGGGCAAAGTTGATCCGTTCTGTTTCAGAATTGCTACATTTCAATGCTCTTCTAGAACTGTAAGTCATTCTATTCTTTATAAAATTGTGGTAGGGATAATGGCTGATTAAAATGAATACAACTTCTGTGGTTTGCTAAAGGAAGTTTTCTATTTGATGGGATGGAGTTTACAACCACTGCTTCAGCTGTTCATTATCAGTAGCAGTTTCTTGTTTATTTATGGAAAAACTAAAAGACGACAACAGAACTAACTAAATAAAAGAGAAAGAAAAGGAAGGCAGATGACCTCATCAGGAGGAACTGTTCCTGCCTCCTGGAGGTCTGAAGCTGGTCACTGTGGCCCCAAAGGGCACTGAAGGAGTGGGCTAAGTACCTGCACTAGCCAGTCAGTGGTTAGAAAGTATCCTCAACACTTGGAGGCTCAATCAAGGTGGCATTTAGGCGTGAAATCAAGCACTGCACAGCCTGCTGGAGCTCCCTTGCAATATCTTTTCCCACTGATAATACATTTGCCTGATAAGGTGGCAGTGCTGCCTTGACTTCTGCATCCTCAGGCACCACAATGCAGACGGGGGAACCCACAGCAGGTCCCCTTTCCCCCTCATTGCATACTTGTGAGGCAAAGCTGCTTGGAGGAGCTGCCCACATCTCCCAACAGAGGTATGAAAAGCATTGGCCCCCCAACCATCTCCCCCAGAGCAGAAAGTTCCTTCCTCAGCACTTCAATTATCACAAGTGAAAACAATGAGGGTAATGCTAGGTTGGAGACAGAGTAATTCCTGCACAGATCCCGCATAATGATGAAATATATTAACATAAGCATGTATTATTTATGGAAATGCATAACTTATCACCACTACTCTCTAGTGCATTTACTGTTTCCAGAGTGAGGGAAATGCTCATGAGGCAAGAGCAGTTTGTCATTTTATCAACAGCTCCCAAACCTCCAAAAATACTTGTTAACTATATCCATAAAAATTATAGACCACAGCCATGTTTGCCTTGTGATTACTTTAAGCTAAATAAATCTTCTCTTTGAAGCAGAAACTTTTTTTTTTTTTTTTGAAGTTTTCACCACATTTTTGACCACAGATTTTATATATAACAGTACAGATTTAAAACTGATTATACCTCAACCAGGATCATTTCTGGAAACACCCCACTTGCCTCTTGGATGGGTTTCCATTTGATTCAATCACAGTAATTGTACAGCTCTTACAGTACTCAGAACTCCTCAAGAATAGAGAGTATTGCAGAGGTTTCCATTTATAGATGAGTGAGTTCCAGAGTAGTGATCTTGCATCATCTTCAGAAAAGCCCATGTGAAGGGATGGTGCTTGACATTGTTTGCCCCCCACAGAGCCATCTGTATAGGTGAGGTGCTGGTGAAGTGAGCATAGAATGTGACTTTGGGTACCGCAACCCCTCAAAGGGTGGACAGGCTGGGAGGGAGATGGAGCACTAAAAGCAGAATAGAGTTGGGCATCATCTGGAACAACAGGCACCATCACAATCACCCCATCAACAGAGAGACTGGCTTAAGAGGACATATATGGCTCCAAAAAGACTGCTAATGACCTTGTAGGATGGAATGGAAGATTAGGATTGTATTAACTGAGAGTTGCAAAATAAATACAGAGAAATATGACAGGAGAAGAGAAATTAATAATATCCATCTCAAATTCAGAAGGGCCACAGTAGAAGGAATATGTTCTCATGTGAGCAGTTAGCCTGTTGAGCTCACTGTCAGGAGAGAAATCAGTAGGCCTAGAACATCAGTCAGTGCCTGTACTCTATTATACACGGAACAGCATCCAGTTTTGCTGTAATGCTGGCAAGTGTTAGAAGGGCTATCACACATCATGTATACTGCAGTCTAAATACAAAGAAGCTAAGAGAAGATGTATTTTTTTTTTCCTCCCTGTAGTGATAAAACCTTTCCTAAAGCTCTATGATCCAGTTAAGTAAAAGACAAGTTAGTGGACTAGTAGTTCCACAGGTATGGGTGCAGGTGGAACAGTTCTCTGACTTTAATTTAACATGCAGAAAAAGAGAAGGCTATGGGATGAAACCAGCAGAAAAGAAAGAAATGCTCCATCTGAATTCTGACTTGCAAATTTAGAATTCCAAATCTGGGAGTATAAAGCAGTAATTTACATTTGGGGCTATCTGTAGCCTTCCAACACATTGCTCTTCATTGCTTAGGAAACCTTTACAACTGTTTAGACCTTTTGTGCTCAAGATCTATGCATCAAGCCTACGCTCAGTTTTCTGAGGAGCTGCAGCCAAAACAACCCCTTCACTTCGAAGAATGTAGCTAGGCAAAAACAAGAATCTTTTATTTGGAGAACACAGGGCACTGAAACTCGTCCCAGTGCAAATGCTTTTCACTACCCCACTTCTGAGTATTTTGTGTGGGCTCAGGATGCATCTCTTCATCTGCAGTATTTTATCCAAGGGTTCTGGTAAGCTAAGTGAAATTAAAACATCATCCTGGCCACCCTTTTGCAAACTTTTCCACTTATAATGGAGGATAAGGGAATGCGTGGCTGGGTTACTAAGTCAAGACACAGAACTAAGACTTCTCAGTCACTTGATCGGCCCAAGTCCCAGCAGCACTCACGAGCACAAAACCATGGCACTGGGATATGCAATACTTCCATCTCACAGATAAAATCAACTTTAATTTACGCCCAACTGAGAGCTCTGATCAGACGAAGTTTGGAGAGAGATTTATTTGAAGGAAAAGAGAGAAATACTAAAACTTTTGTCACAGTCCACGCCATTTCTTGAGAAACGTATGCTTCCACTCATCAGGGATTTTGAAGCATTTCTATAAAATCTACTGTGTTCCGCAGCACTTTGCCTGCAATTCAAGAATACTGATTCCTATTTAAATACAAAGCAGAATTAAATTGTGTGCTCAGCTTAGGATTAACTGGGACAGCAAATACAACACCCTAAGATAACACCTGTAACATACATAACTTATCTATACAGAACAAGCCAGCAGAGCAGTTACATCTTTAGCAAACCGGACTCAATATAAAAAGGATTTACTTGCATACAGGAACATTTGCAGTCTCTATGCAGTTTTTCTTTGAATAGATTTAACATTTAACTAGTTCAACCACATTAATCCTGGAGCTCCAGACTGCTGGAGAAGTATTTATCGTTTTTTTATTTAGAACTAAAAATGACATTTTCAGCAAAAAAACAGGGAATTTCAAAGAACTGCATGCAAATTTTAAAACATCACCATCTAAATAAATATGAACAACTCCTCACTTTCTCAGAAAAGAAAGATTCATAGTGGGCCTAGACTTTTCTTATTTATATCAGAATGAGTTTTAAGCTTTTGAAAGCCAGAACTTGGTGTAGCTTTTTCTTAGATAGGAAAGTCCATCATTTTTGAAATGTTCAGATTGCAAAGACTAAATTGTAGCAATAATAATGAAATACCCCATTCAGAAGGAGCTCTAGACTGAAAATTCAAATGAGAAACCAACTCAGTGCAGCAACTGATAATGCAAGTTAATTAAGAAAGTTTTGAACATTTGTCCTATTTCTTCACTGTGATTTCCAGGTTCTCTAAAGAACTCCCTATTGTACCACACACCACACTGTGAGGCACAGCAAATACTGCATTCATCTCCTTCATTTGGTACTTATAATTTAAACATTTACCTTGAGTTAAAGGAATAGAGAAATGGAGTGAAAGAAATATGATTTCCCCTGTTAGCCCTTCTTTGTGATGGGCAGGTGGGTTTTTGTAGGATAGCTCCTTCTCCAACTGTATCCCATTCCCCACTACTATCTTTGGCGTCCCTCCCCCTGACTGCAGTCTGCTTCCTTCCAAAACACCCCAGCATACTCTAAAAGCAAAACACTAACCTGAATGCTAATCCAAAAGAAAAAAATGAAGTGACTGAGAACAAATAAGAGAGCTCCAAGCCTTGGCATCTCACACTCTAAGCCAGTTGAAAATACACAGAAGCATTCTGCCATTTCACTGCACACATTCTGCTGGGAGGGCACTGGCAAGCAACAAGGCTGTTTCCCACTCTGAAGACCCACAAAATAATAAATATCAGAAGTCACCCTGCCAGTTACAGTAAAGCACATTAGGTAAAGCCCCAGAACAGTACCTACTATATACAATGCCATGCTTCCCTCCCTGTGCCCAAGCCCCCATTCTCCCACAGCCAGCAGGGATGGAGGCCACAAAGTGGGTTGCTCTGGTTGTGACGCTCCATGGGTCTGTTGCCATAAAGAACTGGTACAGCAGCCTGAGCATGCCTCATCCTCAGGCACTCCTCTGCCTCCTATGTTTCTCCCCTTATACTTCACCAAAGCACCCAGATGGCCTCCAGAGGTCCCTTCCCACATCAGCTACCCTGTGATTCTATGATTCCTACAACCACACCTCCCCACCCCTTGTGCCAAGCTGTTCCAGACTCAGCTTGGTTCAGCATTTCCCATCTCAGCATCATCACCCTGGACCTGGAAGCTTCACGTGTTCCCTTTGCACAAATAAGTGATCCCTCCTCAGCTTTGCACTCAAAGCCACTATCCCACTCCTGGGGAGTAGATCAGACTAAAGAGAAATGCTCTGCACCTCCACATCCCAAGTAGGCCCACTCTGAAACATCAAAATGCTTATTACTGCTTTTAATTATAACACAACCAAACAGGTTCCTTGTCAATGACACAGCATCAACAACATAGCATCTCCTCTGGTTTTGTCGAAAACTTCCCTCCACTACTTGGCTTCAGTCCACTCATCCATATTACATGCCACTGTGGGATTTTGCTCTTTTTGAGTGTATATATTTTCTGTTTTAGCTTCAACAGTTGTGTGCTTTCTGCATGCTCGTTCTTGCCCCGGCTGTATTTTTCACCAACTTTCTCAACCCAGAAGGATGGCGAGCAGCCCTACCCAGATACTGCTCCAGCAGGGCCATGTATGCCCTTGATAGAGGGTTGGCTGCAGCAATGCTTTCCCAGATAGGATCAAGTCTTTTTTTTTCTAGTGCGACTTTTCCCCTCAACACAAATCAAGTCAGCATGGTTCTCATGTCCCTTCATTCCCTGACCTCTCCAACACAACAGCCAGCGGATGTTGCAGTGACTTTCCTGAGTGGAAACACCAATACCACAGGCCAGGGTGTTGGTGGGGGAGAGGGCAAGGAGAAACACTTGCAGATTGATTTTTTATTTTTAAATATGATTATTAATTTATCTTTTTGATCCTTGAAAATTCTTTGGAAATAATCCAGATGCAGCATTTTTTCCTATAGACTACAGTGGAGTTTTGCAAGTGAGATTTTCTTTGCAGTGAGACTGAAACAGCGACTGCATCAAACTCACAGGTAGAATGAAAGAGGTTTGATTTGAACAGCAGATGGCAGAAATAAACAGTTACTAAAGAAGAAAAGACCCCAAATTCCTTGAGCATCTATAATCTTTTCATAAGTTTTATCATGGTACAGATGCTTCAGTCACATATGTATTACTGTAATAGTGCTTAAAAGCAACTTTCTTAGACCTTATGAAACACAGTGCGCTTGCATTAGATTTTTATTAAAATATTTTTTCCTATCATGAGGCATTTTAATTAAAAAGTGTCTCCACAAGGAACCACAAATTGATCACAGCATCTCCACAGCAAACACTGCTACAGTAAAACAAATTTTTCAAAGCAAAACCGGCATACTAATAGCATTAAATAAAAACAAGCAAGACGATAGAATAAGACCCAAAGCACACATGGTCCATTTGGGCAAGGTTTCCTACAGCTGGAGGTAGAGAAGTTTCATGACGTGCTAACAGCTGCGTTGGCCAGAGGGAGAAGTTATTTTCCCTTCTGCCCAGAAAGAAACAGAGAGAAGAGGAAATGGCAGACGGCAGATAATCTCTACTTTATACTGACGAACAAAATGACAATGGAAAAGGCCGCTGTCCTCGGGATTCCTCAGGAAATCAGTCACAGGAAGTAGTTGTTTGAAATTAGTAAGTTAGGTGTGAGCTGCATTTGCTTGTGTGCTGAAACACAATCAGGTTTTTGTTAAAGCTACAACTACAAGTAGCATCACATTCTGTAGAATCTTTATGTGTGTATATATATATCACACACAGTATCACAGTATCGTGCAAGTTGGAAGGGACCTTAGAGATCATCGAGTCCAACTCCCGGGATTCGAGCCCTCTGTGTAGCAGAGCAGCATTTCTGCCACTTACGCCACAGGGGGGATTCGAACCCCGGGCCTCTGGTGTTGCAAGCAGCAACTTATACCACTGCGCCACCGGAGGCACACTATATATATATATAGTGTGTGTGTGTGTGTGTGTATATATATAGTGTGTGTATATATATATGTATATATATAAAATCTCCAAGTATAATCTCCAAGTATTGTATATGTATATATATAAAATCTCCAAGTATAATCTCCAAGTATTGAAGTCCAGATGTACTATACACCTGTTCGATATGCACACATGCACTTATGACATTGTTTACTTTGCAGTATTCAGCCAATGGAAGACAACATCTCCCAGATATCTGACCTGCTATATTATTATTATTGCTCTTGTTGTTTAAAGAAGGAAAAACAGAACCACGAGTTCACTGTACCGTTTTCTCAGAGCAACATATAGACATCTTCCCACCTCTTTTGAAATGTCATCAGCATCATGCCGGGGACAGGCAATATTGGCACTGAATCAGCTATTGTTAATACAAAAATGTCAATAAGCACATGACAAAGGTGGTGGTTGTGTTTTTTCCCCCCCTTTAGACTCCTTGAAGTGTTCCAAGTGCCAAAATACTTCTGACCAAGGGCTTCGGGGGATTTTTTGATTTTGTATTATAAATCATAAGCAGATTATACAAGCACACCAGGGATTATATGAATCAAATGCTATTTTGGAGGTTTAAAAATATTTTTACTTCAAGTAAAAGTCAATCACCAAACAAGATCTCCTCCCCCCCACCTCTTCCCTTCCCCTCACAATCCTCATCTTTCCAAGAACGAGGAGGTAAAAACAAAAAACAAGAAGGAAAAAAAGTTACTTTTCCTCCCAGTAACTAAAATAACGTTTCTAAATGCTATTAAATAATTAATCGAGACCATCATCTCTAGTTCAGCAGAAATCACCATGAAACACAAAAACTGAATTTTTAGGAAGGCGGAGAACTTAACTTTTCCTTTTTACTCCTATTGATGAAATTTGGCTGACGGCAACATTACCAGAGCTATTCAACAACTGTCTTTATGTGCTATATTTCTTTGTACTCTGTCAGTACAAATGACCAATAAAATAAAATAAAATCGGTTCACGTTCTACAAGGGGCTTCATTTACAAACAACTCACTTAGCAAATAAAAGCTGTATTTAGCTGCTTCCTTGCATGTCTTCTGTGCATCTACTATCCCCGCTTAACAGCACAAGTGCACTTCATGATGTCCCATTACCCCAGTGCAGGCACTGCAGATATTTATATATTTCCCTGAAGTCTTCTGCTGAGAGTCAGAAAGGGATGATGGCTTGATGAGACTTGCTTTGACACACAGGGGCACCTCCAAACAGTTTTCACAAAAGTTTACATATAACTGGCAAAAGAGACGATACGCTAGCTTATGAAATTGAGAGCATTCTGCAGTGAGAGGAGGGAAATAAGATCACAGGGCTGGAGCTCTTTGCAGGATTACATGAAAAAGGGTGCTGATGGTTAATTAAGATTGTGCTGAGAAGTGCTAAAAGTCAAGTTCTCAATTTCCCCAACACCTTTCAAGTATAATTAGGCTTAAAATAAAGCAGAGTAACTGTACTGCCATATATGGGGCTGCTTGTTTATGTTCTGACTGCTTTGTGTTACCTGTAAAGGACACTAAGATTTAATACATATCAATTAAAGAGTTGTTTTACATTCTTTATAACTGCAGAGTTCTTCACACAAAGACCAGGCCCCCAACAATTAGTGTTAAAATAAAGTATCACTGGGCACTGAAACAAGCATGCTGAGAGTCAGATGGTTAAAAAACAGAAGTCTTAAGGTCACACAGGGCCCCAGATCTCTTTCCCTCAACAACACAACTTCTCTAACCTACTCCAGTGCCCCACAAAACTAACATGGGTTTCAGCGTTCCCACCACAAGCAACAAAGAGGCGAAGAGCCCACAGACACCCACCACCGTAACAGCACCAAATTTCCATCCTGTGCTTTGTCTGCCCAGTTTTGCACTCACACAAAGGCTGGTTCGTCATCTTTGCCACAAACACTGTGTGAGGCAGCAAATGAGCATGGTTCACATGCTCAGACTTGCAGCACAAGCTAGCAGAGACTTCTGTGTGGCAAGGCTCTGGGCAAAAGTGAGCAATACCAGGTCGCACTCCCCGGCTCTTCCCCCTTGCACCTCATCAGAGGTTTGTATCCAAAGAACAGCTATGCCTCTTTGCATGACAGAAATGCCATGGCAACAAACAATAAAATGGTGTGCACAAACCCAGCGCTCTCTGGAGATGCTCCTGGCTTTCCTCCACTTGCCCCTCACTTCACGCTGAGACAGCTCTTCCCTGCAGAGCACGCTGAGAGGTTTCCACACGAGTACAGTCTCCCTTAATGCCTAAAATGACTGATGCTTATTCAGTGTGGTCATTTAATACTCTTTTTTGGGGGGGCATTCACAGACTGCTATTCCCAGCCTGCTCAGAACACAAAATGAGTTTTACTCATGGGTCCCTGCATAGCTCAGCACTCGAGTTTTTCCTCACAAAGCGTGCCTTTTTTTCCCCCTCCACAGCATCCTAAGACACCAGAAGCATTATTGGCACTTTATGACAGGAACTGACAGCAAGAAGATAAATTCAAAAGTGTCCTTTATTTAGGTGCCCAACTGGAGACAAATGAGGCCTGACTATTCAGTACACTTGGAGCAATGAGCCCATTGACTCCATTTGCAGTTGCATGTGCTCAACACTCCTCCAGCCACCCCGTAGTCTATCAGTATGGGTGTACAGGGAAAATCAGTCATTTTTTCATAACTGTGTCCCAAAGCAGATTTTGTTTCCTAGATGTCAAGCAGATCCTCTCCTTCCCCCTCCCACAGAGCTCCTCACGTCCTTCACACAGCACCTCCCAGTTCCTGCAGCTGCCCTCCTACAGAAACTCATCTATCTTCTGATCCAAGCTGGGTCTGGAGCAATCTGATGGGGGAAGCAAGGGCCCCGACAGGAAAAGAGTATGGCGCGGTCACACCATACAAACACACTGTCATGCACACAACACTGCAAGCACTTCTGCATCCCTGACTTAAGAAAAAGAATCATGGAAATGTTCTTTGAAATGATGCTATTTTAAGACTGTTAAAAGCAAACTAACCTTTTCCATCCCCAGGATTGTTCATCACATGAGCGCCTGTGATTAATCAGCAGGCTGATGCACAATCTCTCCTGTTTAAGCTCAGGGAGAAATTGGAAACGTCATGCTGCTTTCATCTCTGTGCTACCCAGAATGGAGGGGCAGTGGCACTCATGGTTATGAATTCAGAACTACATTTATTGACAGATTTCATGGGTTGTTCCTACCAGCAAAGGGAACGAAGCCCTCAAATCTCAAGTTCAATCACCTGCAGAGCCTGGGGAAAAAAAACAGAAGGAGATCAGCAGGTGAAGGTTTCTCTGCCCCATCTCACCACAGCTTGTTTTCTCCTGCCTCCTCTCCTCTCCTCTCCTCTCCTCTCCTCTCCTCTCCTCTCCTCTCCTCTCCTCTCCTCTCCTCTCCTCTCCTCTCCTCTCCTCTCCTCTCCTCTCCTCTCCTCTCCTCTCCTCTCCTCTCCTCTCCTCTCCTCTCCTCTCCTCTCCTCTCCTCTCCTCTCCTCTCCTCTCCTCTCCTCTCCTCTCCTCTCCTCTCCTCTCCTCTCCAACATCAAACTGCTCCTCAGGAATCAGCACAACCATTGTCTCTTCCCCCAAGGGATCCCAGCAGACAAACTAACACTGCTCCCTCAACCTGCAGGGAAGGCTTCTCCATGCTGTGGTCTAGGCACAAGGGTTAGAGGAATCAGCCAAGTTAATAAAGAAGGGAAAGAATGGGTAGTGCTAGCAGCCTTGAAAGAAAGAAAAGGCTGTCATAAGGATACAGGCTTTGCACAAAGTAGCAGGGTATGCTACTAGCACAAGTGACGTTGACAGGAATAACAGATAAGCTTTCAGGGGCTGTGCCCTTACAGCCTTTCCATTTCTCCATGTTCCCTGAACAGAGAGGCTCTATACAAAGCAAAAAGCTGAATGCTAGAAACAGCTTTTCAAATACTGATACATAGAAGAGAGCAGGAGTACACATTGGAGATGTCCATTCCTGGAGCTCTCTGAGACAGGGTAAGCTATGAGTGGTCAACAATGATCTGCATTCAGCATGAGGGCAATAGTGACTTAAGATCCCTTAACATCCTTTCCCTGTCCTAAGCTTCCAACACATCATCCTCAGTAAAAACAAGATGCAAAAAATGCTCACTTTGCACCCACCCACTCTAATTTCAACATGCTTGGGTGCTTTGTGGTTTAAGATGCAGCCTGAGTCAATTCTGACTTAAACACATGCGTGTTATGGCAGTACTGGGTCCAGACACTGAGAAGAGCCAAGTGAGATACTTGGTAGAGATTATGGGCAGGCACCCCTCCTGCGTGTGCTCCCATTGCTGCACACTGCCCATGCACAAGCTCTGACAGCAGACAGAAAGTTCTGCGTGTGTTTGTGGGTGGATGGATGAGAGGCACCTTTGCTGCTCTTGAAAATGCAGAACAAACAGGAAAGATCGGAAGCCCGATGCCTCCAGAGGAAAGGGCTGACAGTGGTCAAAACCGCCAGATTAAGAGACAGAGAAAAACCTCAGCCTGAAAACAGAAAGGAAAAGTTTTGCCTTTCCTCTGTCTCCTGCCCCAGCTCCCTCCTATGCAAAGCAACACCCATAATTGTCATTGAAATCAGGCAGGGATGCCCTGTAAGGGTCCAGAAAGACTTCCTGGAAGGAATGAAAGAGAAACCAAACCTGACTTTTAAGGATGTTAAAAATCTCTCTTCCTAGGATGAAGAGATAGTAAATTAGTTTGACATATTCTGCCTATTAACCACATGAATTTCAACTCAGTAAGACATTATTTCTGGTTACACACAAGCTAACCGATTTTCCGACAGACTTCAATAGGAACATTACTCAGACACAGATGCCTTCAATTCCCATCACTAAAATGCTGCAGCCGGCTGGTAGAGCAAGCTGCTGAGGGTGCTGGATATGCCTACAAGGCAAACTGGTTATCAGCTTTTGAAACTCTTCATTGAGCATCACCAGCTGAAGAAGCTTTTGGCTTTGTCTGCTTGTGTTTAAAAATAAAAATAAAATAATAATAATAGTAAAAAACAAAACAAACAAACAAAAAAAGCCTTCACATACTCTATAAAAGACAGACAAAGATGTCCAGTGACAAAAATTCTGCCTTTAAAAAATTTGTTTCTTCAGAAATAGGGATCACTGCATTTAAAAAACAAGTTGCAATCCTTGGGCCAATGAAGTTTCGCTTCTTATAGATGTGCCCCTTCCCTGCCCCTCACCACCTGGCCCCCTGGGATCCCTCAGCCTTCTTTCTCAATTACTCTTTCCTCCCACATCTCCTGACATCCTAATGAAGAGAGAAAATTGCCTTGGCCAATCAAGCAAAACCTTTCTGACCTGGTAAGGTGCTGGAACAGGCTGCCCAGAGAGGTTGTGGATGCCCTGTCCCTAGAGGTGTTCAAGGCCAGGTTGGATGGGGCCCTGGACAGCCTGGTCTACTATTAGATATGGAGGTTGGTGGCCATGCATGTGGCAGGGGGGTTGGAGCTTGATGATCCTTGAGGTCCCTTCCAACCCAAACCGTTCTATGATTTTGTGTACTGATAGCCTGGCATCCAAATGCTCCAAGCCCAACAGCCCCTTGAGGAAGAGACCTCCTCTGCTTACCTGCTCCTCCTAAAACAACCAATTGTGATAACAGCCTGCTGCTGCCTACAAAACCTGCTTCAAGGGGTCAAAAGGCAATTCTGCAATATAAGGTCAACTGTAATGCATGGTCTTACACTACAGCAAGAGGGATGGGAGACTGCCGGTTAGCAGTTCCTCATCAAACATAAGGTAAGGAAAAAGCTACAGGAGATGTGATAATTGGTTCCCAGGTGCTAAAAAGTAGTTCTTGACAAGACTGACACTGGGAAATCGCTACAAGAAAGAATGAGAGGAAACAAAGAGCTGACTCAAAACATCAGTCAAGACGTGATTGCACTTAGAAGCATAAACTATGAAGTCTCATTTCAAGTCGAAAACCACTACAAGTTTGTCAGCGAAAAAAAAAGTCCTCAGATAATGGAAAAAAAATAAATAAAATCTGACTCATATCTATAGCATTAAAGGAACATTTCTGACATCTTTGTTCATATGCGTTGCAAGCAGTCAGTAGATGTACTTGACCAGCTCAAGGTTGGCTGTTCTGGAAGAGGTGCACAACTTGAGAAAGGTGTGACACTGGGAAGGAGAGAGTCTGGAGAACTTGTCTGCTAGGGCAGTGCTGACATTGCTATAACAATTGCAAAACAGAGGAGAGAAAGCAGTTTTAAATTACTTATTCCTTCTAAACAGTACATCAGGATGGCCTCAAATGCCTCACCCTAAGTAACACACCAACTCTCACTGCTCCTTTTATAGAGACCATTGCTTTGGTTTATTTACTTTTTTTCCAAAGAGATTAAAAATTGTATACAAAGAAGCCAGTGTTGGAAACATCTACCAACATTAACAGAAGAAGAAAACCAGGAATATCTTTAGATCAGCCTCTTTTACACCAGTTGGCATACCGGCAGTTTCCCAACAGCATATATTAGCCGTAGATCAACTCTAACAACTCATCTTGCAGACAGAGCAGTGAAAATACATATATCAGGCATATATGAACAGCACCTGAGTCACACTGGGTGAACCTAGCTCCAACGTGATTTGAATATCTCAGACTTAATTGCAAGGTGTTAACACAAGCACAAACACATTTACTGCACAGGAAAAGACAGGGGTGTTTGAGATCCTCAGTGGCAGCTCCCCCACCCATCAGCTGCCCCTGAGCCATGTTCCCTGCAGCATTCCCAGCTACAACCTTGGGAAGTTCCCAGCTCCAGCCTGTCCTCCCTCTTGTCCAAAGCCACTGAAATATTCAAACACTTGGGGTTGGTAGCACTAGGTTCCAGGCCTGCCATCACCCAAGATGAGTGTTTGGAGACAAGATGTAGGAGACTGAAGGTGCTGGCATTATCTAGAGGAGGTATTACCCTCCCGTGCTTGGTGCTGTTCCCTGTCTCTGAGAGTTTCTACCAAAATAGTATAATTTATACTCATCAAAGCAGGACATCTTGTGACTTCTCCAGTTTGCTAACAATATCTGAAATTATTTTGCATAACCTATTTAAACAAATATTAGCTACAAGCTGATATACATCCCCCTCATCTTCCCACTGAAGCTATTTTACTCAAGCTGCCACTGAACACCAGAAAGCTCCTGAGCTTTTCATGTGAATTAAGTCAAAATTGGAACTAAAATCTGAAATTCCTTAAACTCTCAGCATCTCCCCCACGGGAGCTTTATGGATGGCACAAAGCTGCCCTAATTTCTAACTGAAAGCGAGCAAATAAACACAAGTGGCTTTTCAGTTCTGAAAGGAGCAGACACCTTCCGGAGACAGCCAGCCCTACCTAAGCAGCCACCAAGATCACAAAGCCATCCTCCAGTACTGCCCATGGGCTCTGGGGAGCAACCATGTTTCTGAGGGGTTCAGGAGGAGCCAATTATTAAAGCCAGCAGGCAAAACTCTACATTTCACTGTATCAGAGGGACCAGTTTGGTAGTGAGCCTTAGTTTGACGTATGGCTACCTCACACTGTTACTCTGCTGCACAAGGATGTCCAGCTATCCTGAATGAGCAAATGCAAGCAGAGTCCATTTCCATACCAAAAAGGACATCTTAGTCATCTCTGAGTTCTATTCAATGTAACCTACAGTGACAACTATACATATTGGAAACATACAACTAATTCTCTGGGGAGGGGCAAAGAATAATCTGCCTTTTTATTTCTTAATTGCTGTGAGTATAAGCAGTTTTGTGGAATTAAGATCAGAGCAGTCTGAGTGACTATTAGCTCAAGGATAAACAGCTTGTTGGTGTGGGAGACCAGGCAGTCTGAGGGTGAGGAAAGGAAGGTGAGTGATGGGGAAGACTGAGGTGAACCAGCACGGGAGCAGATTGCTGTAAGCAAGTAAAGAGCATAAAGACCTTTGAAACAGAATCACAGAACAATTTGGGTAGGAAGGGACCGCCCAACCAACCCCAATCCCCTGCTGTGAGCAGGGCTGCCACCCCCCAGTTCAGCTGCCCAAGGCCCCATCCAACCTGGCTTTGAACACCTGCAGGGATGGGACATCTACAGCTTCTCCAGGCAGCTGTGCCAGTGCCTCACCACTCGTAATGAATTCCATCTGATCTTTAACATAAACTTCCCCTCTTTTAGTTTACTACCCTTCTCCCTTGTCCTATCATTACAGGCCTCTTTGTAAAAAAAACCCTTCTTCATATTCTCTGTAGGTCTCTTCAGGTGCTGAAGGCCACTGTAAGGGCTTCCCAGCACCTTCTCTTCTTGAGACTGAACAAGCCCAGATCCCTCAACCTGTCTTCATGAGACAGGTGCTCTCTGATCACCTTTGTGGCCCTCCTCTGGACTCACTCTATCAAGCTAATGTAAAGTTAGGCAGGGGGTTCATCTGCTACAGTCAATGCTATGGAGCTAGCAAGAACATCCAAAGTAAAATCATAGCAATGGCAACACCAAGAATAGAAAGGGAGACCTTTAAAGAAATTCCATGATGGAGAAAAATATTAAAGAAAAAAATTAAGTCTGACAATTTCCCTCCCTTGTCCACCTCCCCAGCTCACACTTTACTATTGCAGAGTCTTTTTGCACTCTCTGGGTTTCTAAGACTTCTTTTCCAGTTGTCCCAGGATGCTGGGCAGCCCCACAAGGCACAGCAAGTATCCATCCCACCCCTCTCTCACTACCCTCCCAGTCAGTGGACCTCCGCTCCTCCATCAGCAGGCCACAAACTGTAGTTGCTACAGCTTTTAGGGAAGTTCATGCCTTCAGTGGCTATTATATACTGCAGTATGTGGAAAACTGAGCTAAGTGATGTGAGCCACACACACCATGAAGCAACAGCAATTGTAGGATAAATCCCATGCACATAAGTTTGGTAGTGGTTGCGGGTTTCACTGGTATTCCTATTGCTCTATGTTGCTTTTTTCCCCCCCTCTGAGTAAAAGCACATTTAAGTACATTAAGAAGATGACACCTTCAAAAAGCTCAGATTGGTAGTGTCAGGTTTTTCAGTCACCAGTAACAATGCAACAAGCAATGCTCAAGTCCCAAGAGCCCAGAGGGAAGAAGGCCCTCCTGGGTGTACCACAATCTTAAGCAGGTGTGACTGGGCCCCAGCTCTCATAAGGCCCTCATCAAGTGGCACATCTGCTCTTCTAGGACTCATACTTGTTACTGAACATTAAAGCAGGTAGCCTGGCTAATAGGAAAGGTACTGCCAGGAAAGAAAAACACGAATACACACAATGTGTCAGTTTGAACATATTGTTTACAATGCATTTTCCTTGCTGCTTTACTAAACCAATCACTGTGATACCACCTCATTGCTTCAGGTTATACTGTTGCATGCAGCGTGAAAGTCTGGTGCAAAACCTCACTACAGGGAAATGGAAAACATTACAGTCCTGAGTATGTAAACACTGGTTAGGTTATCTGCTTCATTTCACTTGAGCAAAGCCCTGTCTTGATTCCAGCTCCCTCTGAGGTGACAAGAAGCCTGCAAGCAATAGTGGTATGTCTCCCCTGCAAGGAAGAGGTGACAGCAGCT
This sequence comes from Excalfactoria chinensis, assembly GCF_039878825.1. Taxonomy (NCBI): domain Eukaryota; kingdom Metazoa; phylum Chordata; class Aves; order Galliformes; family Phasianidae; genus Excalfactoria; species Excalfactoria chinensis. The sequence continues at coordinate 42,740,026 of NC_092827.1, forward strand.
GAAAATTTGGCTCAGAATAATCCATGTAGTTCACCAGCAGGTGGAAGCAGTAGTTATTCCCCTGTATACAGTGGTTGTGAGATCTCATCTGGAGTGTTCAGTCTGGTTTCAGTACGCTGAGAAGAGAAAGGTTGACAACACTGCAGCAAGTCCAGCGGATAGCATCACTTGATGTATGAGAAGAGATAGAGAGAGCTGAGTATGTGCAGTTTGAAAAAAGAAGGCTGTGGGGTAGGGAGCACTTCCCTGCAGACAGCTGGCAGGTGGAGGAGGAGAAATGGCTGGATTCTTCTTGGAAGCATAAGTGAAATGAAAAGTGCAGCAGAATCAAATGTCAGGGAGGGGAAGTGATGCTGGATAGTAAAGAAAATTACATTCATCATGAGGGATCACATGCTTGAACACATTGGCCAGAGGCTGTGTGATCCCCATCCTCAGAAGCACCCAAAACCCAACTGTATGAGGCCCCAACTTGTACATAAGGTCCAGCTTTGAGGTTAGCGCTGTTCTGTGAAGGGAGATGATTTCCAGAGATCCCCTCAGACCTCAGTTCTTTTGTGATTAAATGTTAAAAGGAAGAACTGCTCTTCTCAGACAAGCTAGAAGGACTATTAAAAAGTAGCTTTAAAAGGGAAGTCTGTCAGCTCTAAAGAGAGCTCAGATACAGGAAGAAATTGTTACAGTATGATTGCAAGAACAGAAAAACAACAATAAAAAGTAATTCCAGGTGATCTTACGTTCAGAGTGCAAGAGTCTGAACAAGCTACATACTTGTCATGGCCTACACAGGTTAGCAAGTTCCCATACCAACAATCGCGAAGCAAATCTACATGGTGTGGTTTGACTAACACGTTCAAGATATTTTCTCAGAAGTTATAACTCAGTGGCAACAGACTGCCAATTAAGGAAAAAAAATATATTATTGCAGTACCTTATTAGCAAATACAGGTGCAATTTCACTTGTAGAGTTGTTTTTACCTGCATTCTCTTAACAACTGTGATATTACCCTTTTGTTAACTCATTCTTCCAGCAGTCAGTTCAATGCAACATTTCTCTTTTGGAAGAAGCTGTTAACACCTAAGAAATCTTCGGAAATGTATCAACGCACTTTAAATCTGAGACAGCAGGCATTCTAAATCAGGTTACTTTGAAAAGCCCTCATTCATAAGATGAAGAGTCCCACATCACTCTGCTACTCTGATGGCAGTATGATTGGAATGGCTACTCCAGACTTTCTTACAAGGAAAACCAAACCCACAAAACACACACACACACAAAAAAAAAACAACAAACCCACACCCAATCAACACAAAAGACAACAAAACCCAAAAAGAAACCTTTCCTAAAAACAACCACTGCTTACAATTGCAGCACCATGTCATTATAAAGCCTGTGGGTAGCTGATGTAGATGGAGCTGCCTAGGAATATAATCACTCTTCTTCAGTGGGGCAGATAACACATAAAAAAAGAACAGAGAAGTGATTTTTCAAAAAGCTAGCTTGGATAGTCTTCCATACTGGGAAAGTTAACATTTATCCACTAATGCACTATTCCAGGTCATGGCTACTTTTCTGACGGTCAAAAAAGTGAAGTGCAGCCCAAGAACACGCTGTGCAAACACACCAACCATAAGTACCAATAAAACTCTGCCCTGGATGTGGAGCAGGCATGTCAGAATGATTCTCCTCCTGGACTTCTGGGGATATCCCAACTCCCCTCAACAAGAAATTCTGTTCAGCACTGCACAGTGCTGTGGAGGTGCATCCAACCTGACCCAAGGGTGTACAAAGAAAGTGATGCTTTTCTGATCCATCCCCCACACTCAAGCTCCAGATAAGTCTCAGCACTGTCCTGCTGTGCCACATCGACTCCAAGAGGACAACCACTGGTTTTAGCAAAGGCACACACTTGCATGGCAAATAGTTAAGAATTGACCACACAAACAAAATTTTGCCAGCTTGCTTAACATCGATAGTCACACAGTCAGCTTCATACAGCAGAATTAATTCTTCTGCACGGGAGAGAAAAACAAACAAAACAGAAAAAAACCCCAAACCAACAGACAAACAACAACAATGTCTCAACCAGCCCAACCTGACAACAGTCCAAATTAACACTTGCTGAAAACACGCCAAAGCAAAGACAAGGTCACCTCACCCTTGAAGTAATCACTGAATCACACTGATGCCAGAGGAAGCCTGCAACTAAAAAAAGCCTGGAGAAGAAAAAAAAAATGGTTTTTAACCTTTTACAGGAGTGGCAGCAAATTGCTCTGAATATCAAGCATCAAGCAGTGCAAACCCATCAATGCTGTCGCTGTTTCACCTACAATGACTGAGCAGGAAGAAGAGGTACACAGCCTTCCTTATGCACTTCGTCCCCAGCCGTATTTGTTCAATTTTGGCAACCCTGCCTGAACATTAGGACAACAAGTTCTGCAGTTTTTAAGCATGTCAGCAACGCTGCCCTAAGCAAGAAAGACTGTAAATGCTTGTCTGGTACCACTCCCAATAAACACAATGTAATTTTTGACCTTGGGATGTAAAAGACATTTCCTTTACAATGTTGCATCACCTAGCAACATTTGTGTCCATTGCATTTCCTACAAAAGGGAAACTTTTAGGGAGGTGGACAGCAAGAAACCAAATCCAAGGCTATGCATGTTTCTGAGAGCATGCTGACTATGACGCTGAGAGTTAAACCCAGTTCTTCAAGTGGCAGCTTCACTACACTGACCTTACGCAAATTACAGGCTGATGAGAAAAATCAAAGTCCAGTTGCTGGTCCCAAAGTACCAGGTCTTGTGAACAGAAGGTCACCAATCATTCAAAGACACCTGGAAAATACAATACTTGGAACGAAAGGACTGCATATTCAGCTGAAGCTCTACGTGAAAATCATGAACGGTACCAGAGAGTGGGCAATTGAAAGGCTTGTTTAAATAGTCTTACCCCATCTTGAGGAGTAGAATCAGCAAAATGAATACAAAAATGGGGCCTCTCTTATAGAAAACACTAATTCAAGAGCTGCCTGAAATGACAGAGAGCAGAAATGTTTTCATCTATCAAGTACTTCACCCCCAGACTCCAGAAAGAATTGTAGGAGTTTTCATTTACTTTCTAGGAAGGCAGAGAGGTGATAGAACTGGCATTTTTGCTGGTCTGTAGATAAAAGCCTTATTGAAGTTAGGAGAGGTCTAGAAACCAACAAGAAGTCATTACCTTCTCCATTTAAAAAAAAAGCCAGACAAAACACCATCAACCTCACCACCAAAAATAAATACAGATCGTTTATATATAGTTTAAGACCTAAAAGCCCAAGATTTGACTCAGAAAACAGAGGTTTTCATTCCAAGATGTACAGCAGCATTTTTTCCTGGAAAAATGCATCACTCCTTCCTAGCAAGAGGTTGCCCATAAAGAAAAACCCAGCCACAGTAACAAATACTCCTCATTTTAATGGGGATGGAGCTACTTTCTCTTAGCCCTGCTGGTGAAGCAGCTGGTTATAGGATTCACCTGCAAACAGGGCTTTAATCTGGTCTGATGCTAAGGCATAAGGTATGGAATGAAGTTCATGGAATCACAGAACGGCTTGGGTTGAAAAGGACCACAAAGATCATCTATTTTCAACCCTCCTGCCATGTGCAGGGTCACTAACCACCAGACCAGGCTGCCCAGAGCCACATCCAGCCTTGATTATCCTAGGAGGAGGAAAAAGGAAAAAATACAGTATCTATATGAGGAAGTGATACAAACCCAGAAGTTTAAAAGTAGCAGACAAGTTTCTGCTGTAATTTTTTTGGCAGTTAAGGCAGCCCTGAGAGTCGCAGGATGTTGGTTGATACAGAGATAGCTACAGCTCTCGTTAAGGCAACCATGAAAGTCTGCACAAGAGCAACAAGAGGTCTGTGAATGCTGCTGCAGGCTGGGAGCTGCACACCACTACCAGAAGACAAGAAAGGGATGGCATGATGGTCCAAAGTCATACCGGGAAGATTTCCCTGCTGCCTCTTTTCTAAGGGCTACATCTGCAAGTCAAAGAACAAAGCCGCACAAAGTGTTCTTCTACTTACCAAAAGAGGGTTTGCAAGGTATCCACAAACACACTAAATGAGCTTCAAATGAATGCTGAAGCCTCATCAGTTGTTTTTAAAAAAGTGAACTACTAAAATAATGGAAGGCTACTGGGCACCACCAGATACAGTCATTATCATCCAGTCATTTGACTTCTTGCAAAGCAGAAAAGTTGTGTGCTTTTTTAAAAAGGGCATTAATATTATTTTTCACTGTCATACCCTGCTTCGCTTCTCCGCTTAGTACCTATCAAAATGATTCCGGACAAGGTGAGCACTAACTGGCAATAATACTTTCATCCTGTACACCAAAAAGCCACAAAAACGAAGTGATCAAAATATATACACACAGACGGGCAACCTCCTGTGCTCCCACCAAATCACTGTCACATCAGGTTGCCCTGTGTAGCTCATTAAGCGACACTGTGTTGAAATGTGGAGAACACCAACTCATTTGTGTTAATCCAGGCTACCGGCTCACTCAATAGGATTTATTATTCACAGATGCTCTACAAAATTAGAGTGTAGAACAACGAGAAACCTCCACAGGCACAAGACTTCCTGGAATTGGTAGAGGCTAAGCTAGAAAACCTGGGGTAGCCTCTTACCCCACCGTAGAAGAACCATTCAGGTTGGAATGCTTTTGGTACCAAAAGGAAGCTGTACTTTGGGAAGTCCAATGGGTGCAAGATTCATTTCTTGTTACCCCCTCTGCTGAAAAGCTTTCTACACTCAAATCATCTGATTGGATTCAGCCAGTACTGCAAGGCTAGCTTTCAGATGGCTTTTTGAAGTGAAAAAATGCTCACACGAATGCACAATATATGAAGAGCAGAACTGGCAAGGAGAAGCCGGACGGTCATTTTCTGCAAGGATATTTAGTTCTATCAACATCTAAAAGCTCCATTTTTGTTCATGATTTTAAAGGTAATTGGAATCTTCAATAAAATGTCAAATTGTCACAGGTTTATTTTACCCCAAGTAGATCCACATACTTGGAGTTGTACGCCTTTATTTCAGATCCACATACTTGGAGTTGTACGCCTTTATTTCAGATCCACATACTTGGAGTTGTAAGCCTTTATTTCAACTCCGAACAGTCGGAAGCAAGACACGGTGGCATGGTTTTGGTTGACTGGAAGTCATTTTATTTCTTCATTTCCTTCAGTGAAAGCAATGATATTGTTGGGTTTTGTCCCAGCTCCAAGTGAAGGAAAGTTCTGAAAATTCTGTACAAGATGCCATTGTTTTCCCGCAGCCAGTAGTAGGGAGAACAACGGGGCACTTCTCCTCAGCTGCACATCTCTTTGAGGCCAAGTTGGCCTCTGACATCATGGCCTGAGGACATCTCCCACAGACAGACTCAGCTTTACCATTCTCAGACCGAGAGCATTTCTCAGAGGCACTCAAACAACGTTTGTGGTGGCCTGGATGGCACCTCCTCAGCACAGAGCTGTGAGCACAATGCTCAGCACTGCGGAGCCAGCACCTAAGTCCCTTGCACAGGGCTTGCAAATGCCCTTGCAGCGCAGCTCATGATACTCTGTGCTGAAGCACATGAATCCTTTTGTGGCTTTCACTCGAAGCGAATTGCTGACTTGCACTATACAGATCTGTAGGCCTTTTGTCACCAAAGGAGTCTCTAATTGCCAGATTTCAATGAGACTGCTTGGGTGAATTAGATTTGTCTGGTTAAAGTCCTGTCTTGGGAGTAATGGGTTGAAATTACTTGTGAGGAAGCTTGTGTGGAAGCTGCAAGGGTAGCAAGGGGGTAAAGAGTCATTCATTTTCTTCCTCTGGAAGACAGCCACTTTGCCAGCACACACTGTCAAGGCAGACCTGCCCATAGAGCAAATTACAAAGCGTTGGCCGTGTCAGAAATGAACTCCATCATTATACATTCAAATATCACCCAGACTGACTCGAGCAGATCTGTACCATACAAGTTTGGATCAAATATTAATGTGCACCTGAGAGAGGGTGTGTGAATAAGGGAGAACACACGTTTACAGCACCTCTTCTACCTCTGCTATGAGAAGGCAGCAAAGTGTTACTGGCTAAGTAGCAGAAGGAGGCATCAAAGGGCGAACTGCTTCAAGTCTTTTTCAATGTAACCAAGTATATGATACTGTAGATGCACCTGATCATGCTGTTGTTGTGGAGACGGGATAGTTTTCACCGGTCCCACCACAGTTTTATCACAGCAGAAACCCACAGCAGACCATCTTATGTCTGGATGGGTATATTCAATTAAGCAGCTATTCAGAAGCCCTTCCCATATAGAACTGTACCCGTGCATTATTAGATAGCATTATTCAGGCAAATCCTGTAGCACCTCAGAAGTAAGTCAGAAGTAACTAGTAACTCCTCAGCAATGCCTTAATTTACTCAAATGAAGCAGAAAATTGTCAATGGGTCCAAATTTCTAATGATCCTTAAAACAAAAGCAGCCAGCAAACAACTTTTCTGTTCCATCTTCCTCATTTCTGCCTCACACCAAGGACCACATCCACACGCCAGAACTGTTTATCACACGCTGGAGACAGGTATTTAGCCCTCATCAAAACAAACAGAGAAGCCCGTGCGAGGCTTTGCACTGAACTGGATATTTCATGCCACTACACCTTCTGCCAGCAGGTAGCTGGAACAACGTGCCTGAAGCACAAACCACAAAACACCCAAACCAGCAGCTTACCATTAGACAGCCCCAGCTGGGAAATTCTTACTTTTGCCAAAGATGAGCCACTCAGATGAGGCACTCGGCTATTAGAGGTAGAAAAGAAGCAGGCCTGCAGGCAAAGCCTGTAAGAATCATCCGAAAGTTTCAATGAAGGAAAGGAAGCCTGCCACCAACTACCAGCAGCATACAGATCCCGAAGGAATTAATGTAACTTTCATCAGTTTCAGCTCTGTTCCCCCTCACTGCCCTGAGATTCTTAAGAAACTGCAAAAAGCCACAGAGCTGCTGACATCCGTTGCATGTTGCCAGTTACCTGAGCACAGACAGCAGCACGCTGACCGCTGTCACTGGGGGACGAGGAAATCTTATAGAGACACGGACCCATATGCTCAATCTGAAAAGCGACCAACGAGCAACTTCCCTCCCCCACACAGTTCCCCAGTGGGCCAAGCTACGGTTGAAGTCGCTATCACCAACTAGCACGGATGTTTCCTTCTCTCCCCGCTCCGATATTTTTCTTTGTTCACTCCAGAACTTTGCCTGACGCCTGTCACACAGCGAGGGAGTGGCAGCCGGCCCGCAGTCACCAGCCGGGCACGGGGAGGCCAGCAGGAGCCGCAGGGTGAGCGCAGGGCTGGACAACGAGCCACGCACGGCTCCTGCCCACCGCTCCCCTTCGCCGGGTCTGAAGCCAGCAGCGTCCCTACGTCTGGCTGTTCGGGGAGATGAGACAGCGAGAACGCCTCCTCTACGACGTATAACAAGCAGATTCTCACCCCTATTTTTTTTTCTTTTCTTTTTTCCCCTCTCTCTGAGCTGCGCTCACCGGCGGTTAAGGAGATCACGGGAAAACAACCTGGGCCGCGACACGCGCGTGGGGAGGAGACGCGGGGGGAAGCGCTACAGGGCAGCGGCGGGGCTGCGGCGAGGCGGGATGCGGGACCCGCGCACGGAGGAGCACGGCACGGTCCCGCACGCACGGGGATGCCTTCCGCGCGCCCGCTACGCTCCCGCCACTCGCACCGCGGCCGCGCGACGGGCGGAGGACGGCGGGGGCGGCTGCCGTCCTCCCCCGGCACCGCCTCACCGCCGCCCCCCGCGCCGGGCCCGGCGGCGGCAGGAACGGGGGCACGGCGGGTCCCCCTCGCTGCCGGGGTGGGGGGGACCGCCGCCATCCCCCGCCCCCGGCGCTCCGCAGCCCTGAAAGGGCTCTTTGTGGCCGGCCGAGCCCCTGCACGGGGCGTGGGGGGGGTAAAGGGGGCGGACGGTCCCGGTAACCGGGCGGGAGCCCCACAGCAGCAACCCCGCCGCCCGGCTGCACAAAGGAAGCCACCGCGCAGCGGCATCCCCCACCCCGCATCCCCGCCTCCCCCGGGCGGTGGCTCGGCCCCGCGGTACCTGTGCGGCGCAGCGCGGGGCCGGCTCTCACATCTCCTCGCCTCTCTCGCCGGTGGCCCTCCGCTGCGCACCGCCGGCGGGCACGGCCCCAGCAGGGCGCGGGGCTGCCACGGGCGCTGCCTCCGCTCCGCTCCGCGCTGACTGCGCTGCGCACCCCGCGCGGCTGCTGACAGATGGCGCAACCGCAGCGCCGCCACCGCTCCGAGCCGCCGCCGCCTCCCCCCCCGCCCTCCGGCCCGCCGCGCCCCACCGCGGGGGCGGCCCCAGATTGACGGCGCCGTCGGCCAGTGGCGAAGCGCGGCAGGAAGCCGCAGCCGCTCTGATTGGATGGCGGAGAAAGGAGGCGGGGCGAGGGGGGCCGCGCCTCAGCCTCCGCTCGGCGGGGCGGGGAGGGCAGCGCCGCGCCGCCATCGCCCCCCGGCTCGGGGCTACGGCGGCCGCTTCGGGTGGGAGTCGGCGGAGGGACCGGGGCGAGGCGTCAGGTGGCGCGGAGGGAAGGCGGTGCGGAGCCTGCGAGGGGCGCGGGAGCCGAACGTTTCCTCGGGCTGAAATCCGCCGCGAACGGGAGAACAGCCTTAAGGAGATGACGCCTTTGTGAAAGACGGCGTTTCGTTAGTATCCCTAATCCTCGCAGTTGGCAGCAGTGGGCTATAAGGAAGCAGCAGGAACGCACCGCGCCGTCCCCGAGCCGCGGCACTCCCTGCCCGTAGGAGGGAACCGCGGCGGTACCGGCGTTTCTCGGTGCTCCAGCCTCGGGCTGCTCTCGGAGCGCAGCCCCGGGTCACCTCGGATGCTCCCGTCTGGCAGAACGGCGCATCTCGCCGCCGCCGATCTCCTGTGTCTGGAAGGCGGCTTTGCTTTAGTACTGAAGGAATCGTATTTTAGGCTTCAGCAAATATAGGAGAGCCGTGCAAAATGCAGGTGCAGACAGTAAAGGAGTCGGATGAAACAAGCCGAAATAGCAATGAGAACTATAATACACGCGTCCAATAAAAGCAGGTTTATGAGTATCTGCTCCCCAGTTTTCTTTTGGCTGCTATTAATTAACCCAAAGAATCATTTCATCTTGATTATTGATTAATTGCACTTGCATGTGTTCAAACGTAACCTTGTTTCTGTCTGTATCTTTACAACTGTGCAATTACAACACTAAACGTTTCACCTGCCTTTATAATAACCACGATGGCTGTCTGCATAGGTGACTTTTGATCACAACACGTCAGGACCCTCAGAGTTTACCCACTCTTACCCATAGGAAAACTGGAGAGGATGGGAGTTCCAAAGGAAAGTTTCACTCATGTATCATTTCTCGTTCTAAATCTGATGATAGAATCACAGAGTCATTAAGGTTACAAAAGGCCACTAAATCATCTAGTCCAACTCCCAGCCTGACCCCACTAACCATGTCCCTCACTGCCACATCCACGTGGCCACTGAATGCCTACAGGGATGGTGACTCCTCCACCTCCCAGTGCAGCCTGTGCCGCTGCCTCACCTCTCCTTCTGAGAAGAGATTGTTCCTAACATTGAAAGTGAACCTCCCCTGCTGCGACTTAAAACCAACACTTCTCATCCTATTACTGTTACCCCGGAAAAGAGATGGACGTCTGCATATAAGCAAACAAACATTACAGCTATTAGGCAGCTTATTTTTCATCTCCCTCCCAGCGTTTCCATGCAAAGCTGCACACTTCTTTTTCTATTTTATCATATAGAAGATTTAAGCGGCGCATGAGCAGAAACGTACGGATCATTTGAAAGAACAGTTTTTGCTTTGCATCCTGGTGTGTGATTGCAGGAGCACAGTGGCACGGCCTGCCTCCTCTCTCTTTCCAGAAACATGAGGTGGAATTTTGATCCTCTTGGCTCAGAAGAGCTTTGGATTCATCTACTGAGCCAGCAGCAGTAGCAGCGCTGGAAGCACCGAGCCTCTGAGCAGACATCAAGGTGCCTGGCTTTAGAAAAAGCTGCATCTGTGTGCGCTCTCAGTTTGCCTCTTCTTATATGGGGCCATGTAGAATCTTAACTCCCCACAAGTCAATAAGGATTTATATTCTTGTGATCTTAGGCGTCCAGGAAATGAATCAAAGAACCAGGTGTTCTGCCTGCAAGAGATAAAGGAAAGAAATGCACTTCATTTCACAATCAAGAAAGGGAGCAAGAAGAATGCTTGTCCAAAACGTGGAGCGTTGTTTGTGTGCTGCCAATTACAACCAGAATGGCACAAAGAAGAAAAGAAGACAAACTGAACAGCCGGTCATTATTTTTTTTTCCAGCCAAACCCAAAAGTAACCAACTAATCAATGAAGGCAGAGACCAGAACAATATTACACATCAGCCACTGAAGCCTGGGCACATAAACTGGCTTGGCAGTATGCCATAGAGAGTCTGCTGCTCTGAGCTAGTACAGCTGAAGAGGAACAAGGTGTGGAGTCAGAAACCAAGCATAGGAAGTTGCAGGGGAGGAAAACATGAGAGGAAGCCTTGGGCTTTCCCTTCAGGGGAACTGTAGTTCCTGTAGGATCATAAAGGCTCGGAGAGGTGTTATGAGTTCGTGTGCAACAGTGGCAGAGGTTGGATGTGCTGGAGCAGTGCCACCGGTGTGAGTGGAGTCTGTTCATGCCCACAGCAGCTCTTCCTTGCAGAAGGCGCCGTGTTTGGCCCTCACCATCATGCTCTGGTGATGTTGATGTCTGCCTTGAGGAATCACCAGGAAATATGCTGAATAAGTAGCAGCAGTTCCAGTTTGTACTGAAATGTGACACTCTGAGAAGTAAAACATGCTGGAGTTTGTGATAGGAAGGAGATGTAAAGGTAGTGCTTTTGTGGAACAGTTCAGGACATCGGTTCAGTTCTCTTGACCGTTTCAAACTCCTGTTGGTAAAGCCAGACTGCCTCTAAAAGAACACATCAGCATTACTTTGTGGGTTCTTGCAAGCCATAATTTGAAAAAGCGATAGCCTAAGAATCTTTCAAAAGGTCCAAGCAGTGCTTAGTTTTACTGTGCATTTTTTTAATGAACTTTCTAAAGGGATTACATTTCAGAAGGATTACCAAGTGTTTTCTTAAGGTCCTTCTCTCCAAGCAATACACTAATCACACGTAGACTAATAGATCACTGAGCATAGCTCCACTGTTTCACGTACTCTCTTATGCTTCCTCTCTCTTTCTCTCTCACACATAAGAGAGCATAGAAAGTTGTGCTAAATCCCAGGTGCTAAAGCAGTGGTACAAATGGAAGCGATGCTTCCATTTATTTTGGTTTTGGTTGTGTGTATTTTACCAGCTGTACAGTGCCATGTATCGCATATAATAATAATTACAGAGCAGCGAGAAAAAAACATAATCAGAACTTGCCTACAGTATTTTAAGAGGCTGACAGTGTTTGCCTGAAACATCCCACTGTGTTTTCAGGAGTTGCCTCGGCTGGGGAGTGCTAAATGGATCCCGCTGACTCACTGCTAATTCCTGCAGAAGGATGTTGAGGTGGCGGATCTGGCTCCCCGGGGATGCAGATCTTCCATGTGGAAACAACAGCCTGGAAGTGGAAGGGAAGAGTCTGAGCTGAGCTCCTCATCCTGCTTGTGAATGCTAAGAATGCAGTAATAAACTTAAGCTGAAGGAAGGGTATTGGCAGAAGCAGATAATGCTTTGCATTCTGCGTAAGATACATATAGTCACTTGAGAGGGCAGGTAGAGAAAGAAGACTTGATCATGACTGTATCCTTAAAAAAATAAGCTGAAGTGGCCTTTTCTTTATCAGAAATATTTGTGTTCATTAGCACAAGTTGGAAGAGGTGTTTCCTCAGGCTTTCCTAAGCCAGCAAACTAGGTGCTAAGCTGTAAGAATAACATCTTCCAAGAGAATGTGCAGTTTTCAAGAGCTGAATTTCTGCATTAATAAGGTCTGGATATGTTTGCAGTCAGTGTGGCTACACGTGGACTCGGGGAAAAAAAGAAACAACAACACACGGAGTTACCTAAGAAAATCCAGGAATAACATTAAAAATATTAAATCCATCTTCTTATAACTTCCAGGCATATTAAATGGCAGATCAACCATCTCACTTTTTAAATTGTTCAAACAAACATTTTAAACTCTTTGTGCAAGTTCATAAAAAGTAATGACTTTCAGGAAAAATCTATATTTTTCATGGCAGCTAAGAGTTGTGGGCTCCCAACATGTTGTAGGGAGCCTGCTTTGGCAGAGGGGTTGGACTCGATGATCTCTAGAGGTCCCTTCCAACCCCTGCAATTCTGTGATTCTGTGAAAGGAACACCAGCAACAGCGGTGCGCCTATCGTCCAGCCAAGAGAGACATTAATTCTTTTCTGGGGACGGTATCTTTTGGAATCTACAAGTGCCTGCATGTATTGCATCACAATGGAAATGAAGAACGCTTAATGCAATTAAAGGCACGTCACTGTTCTCCTGCTATCAGTATGAGCCTTATGCTGAGTATCAGAGGAATTCTGGGAAGGTTGGCTTTTGCAGTAGGGTAAATCCGAGGAAAACCCCTTAAGTTTAATCTTAAGTATTTGTTTCCTCACTTACGTACAGGTCAATCCCATAGCAGATAAACTGATCATGTATACTCCGTCTCTCCCAAATTGGCACATGTGGCTCCTTGTGATTAAAAGTTAAAAGTAAAATCTTTCTTGACCGTCACTTACTTTCTAAGCCCCACTGTGTGACAAAACTAACACGGCGTTCTTCACACCTAAAATGCAAGTGAGTGCTACGGAATAGCTCACCGCATCAGGATGTCACACACTATGTGAGAGAACACTTTGACCCCAATTTTAGTGCTTTAGTTTCCTATCTATAAGATGGAACTAACTATTTTTGTATTCCTGTGTAGTATGAAGATGAATTTCTTTTTGTAAAGAATTGAAGATAGTTTGGGAAGGCTGTACTGCTGAATCTCATGAAGAAAATTACTTAGGTCACTCTGAAACTACAGCAGAAACAAAGAGCACAATAGCACTATTTGATAGAGCAAATTCTCTGCTCTATTTTTCAGAATACTCACTACTGTTAGCTATGCATTCTTGACAGCAATGTACAAGAGCCTGCATGCTGCACTCATAAACATCTGCACTAGCAGAGGTGACCCACTGTTGTAGTCACCACTGCTGAAACACACCCTCCTCCATCACTGTGCTCATATCTACTGTTCAGTCTCCATAAACATTCAGCAAGTGTCAATGAATGTCACTGGGTGCCATTTTTTCTGCATGGAGGATTTCAATGCCCCCTCTTTGATTCATGTGCACTTCTGTGTCAGATGCAGTTTTGTCGGACTGCCCCTCTTCTGCCATCTGTCACATGGCAACAAAATGCAACAGGATATTGGCAGGAAGATCCAGCCTCTACAGCCATACCACCAACATCATAAAATAGGAGGCATTACTTTTGAAGCAGCCATCGTGATTATTTCATTTCCATTGGGGACCTGGATTTCTGCACAGTAAATATCACACCATGTCACATCCTGAGTTAGAGAAGAGCAATATTTCTAGTTCTTTAATCCTTTTGGCCATTACATCACTAAATGAGTCAGGATTCTCTGGAAAAAAAGCCCCACTATCTTGTGACTAATGACTATTTTCACTCAAAGAGGTTACAATAAGGTTATGTAAGGAGTCCAAGTTCTGGCATTATCCAACTGTTGCATGCTTGTTGACCTTCCCATTCTAATGTTCTTTTAATCTATTTTTGGATGTGATTTCCCAGCTTTTCCTTTCTTTCTTTCTTTCTTTCTTTCTTTCTTTCTTTCTTTCTTTCTTTCTTTCTTTCTTTCTTTCTTTCTTTCTTTCTTTCTTTCTTTCTTTCTTTCTTTCTTTCTTTCTTTCTTTCTTAAAAAAAAATATAATAATGGTAAAATAACTCAGCATTCTGTCATATGGAGGTAGTCTGGTTCCATATGTATCATTAGCAGAGACATATGCTAATTTGCCTATTAGAGGGATGGGGGAGTTGCAAGGCTGCTTGCATTCCTCCCCCTGGATGCTGCAGAGCTGCCATTCAGCAGCAGTGGGCTGTCATCGCCTGTGTAGGGCAGCAATCAGGAAGGTACAAAGTGCACATTTCACCAGTGAGTTCCCAGCTCTCTGCTGGCAGTGGACCACTGCTGGGTGGTGCCACGGTTTAGTGCAAGAGTCCATTCTTTCCTCTGTCTCCTTGTTCTTGTCACGGTCAAGCTATCTTCACTCTAGTGCCCTATCAGCTTGTCCCTGTCCTATGTCTAGGTCCTTGAAATATTGCTTTACTGATTCTAACCTTATTTTCCACGATGGGCTGGATTACAAGTAAGGATTAATAAAACTCATCTGCTTTCATTTTATTGATAGGAGCTTCTCCTGCTGCTATTATCTCCAAGGAAAACACATCTAAGCCAGCAGAATGCTTCTTGTAAGCCTTGCCCACACCACACTGTTGGCAGCTGCAAACGGATGTGACTCAGTGCGAATCTCCCACAAAGCATCCACCACCTTGGCAGCCATCATGTTTGCAGCACTGTAGGCTGAAGCTGTAAAGCTGCAAGTTTTGTTTCCACCACATTGGCTTTGCCCAGTTCTCACCTCTTGTATTTGGAGTCGGCTATTTTGTCACCGATGTCAAAATGAACATGTGCTCTCATAGGTTTCATTTCTAACTGTGTGGGGTTTTGGCTTGAAAATTGTAATGCATCATAAAGAATGAACTCTAGATTTTTCAACTAAAGAAAAAGCAATAACTGTGGCACCAAGGCTTCCTCTATGCAGAACAGACCATGCCCATCATTTGGTCATTCTCTGACTTATAATGGAAAACAGATCCAGGATGTAGTGAAGCGAGGCAGAAGAAGCAAAACAAACTCAGCCACACCGCTTCCTGCAGCAGACACACAGCTGCATGCTGAGCAGAGGTTTTGGCACCAAGCTGATGAGTCTCTGGTGGAGATCTAAAAATCTCCCTAAGAGCACTTCTAACAAGAAGGAGTATCTGCTCGGTGCATGCAGTTGGAAGACTGGAACAGATTACTGCCTTGCTGAACAATTCAAGATTCATGTGATTATCGAATCTTAGAGGACTAAAGTGTAAGAATCTGTAAGACTTTAGGATGCTTAACAAACCTACAAGAGCTGGAATCATATGTAAAGGAAAAAGATGTGGTTTCCATGTAAATGCAGGGCTTGAGATGCTGCAGGGCTAGAATTATTAACCCACGAAGCAGCTGAGAGAAAACAGGAAAATGTACCCATCTGAGTGCAAAAACACCAAATGGATAGAGAGAAGAAAAGAGAAAGAAAAATAAAGGAATAAAAGAGACGAACAAAATTCAAAGAGAAATATGAATAATCTGAGGTGTAATAAAGAGTGCCCTACACTTGGAATATGATAATCATGGAAAGAGAAGTCACTGAGAACAAATGTACTAATAAAAGAATAAATATGAAATAACTTACCAAGGATGCAGGAACTGACACTAAGTGTAAGAGATTTGGCAGGCTTATAATAGTAAGGTAAGGTAAGAAAAAAGAAAAGCTACTGTACAGCTCGTGATGCAAATACAAGATGCCGTCTGAAAAACACCCCACCCAAAATCAAGCCCAGTGGTACAAACAGGAAAAAAAAACCACTCAGGAAATTGGATGCCAAACAAACATTAGGGCAGTAGAAAATATGTAAAGCTATAAAGCTACAAAGACTTCCTCAGCATTGTCTGGATAGAAGAACTCAGTCAAACAAAGCCAACCGGAGTACTATAATGGTGTTAGGATGTTGTAAATTGCAAGCTGCCTTCGTTATTCTGCGTCCTTTGAGGATGAGGTCAGGAGTGCCGTAGGGTGTCACCATGTGAATGACTGTATCAATTCATACAAGATAAGCATCTTTCCTTACGCGTCATGGCTGCATGGGAATGGGAATGTTTTGCTGCACCCTTTTCTTGTACTCTTTCCTACTCCATCTGATCCTCTTTCTTTTCAGATGCCTGTGATTTGATTCACTTCACTGCTTCCTCCATTAGAGAGCTTAGAAAAGTTGGCTGGTAATCAAACTACTTTTGCCCCAAACAGCATTTTGTGTGATCTTGAAGCAATTGTGTGAGCCTGATTCTATTTTACACATGCTAGGATTGTATCAGGGAAAGCTGGGCAAGAATTGTAGCCATTAAGGTTGCAGACAACTGGAATCCATGACTAAATAATTCCCTGCCTTGGAGAAGCACAACAAGTCCCAATGCTTCATGACAAACAGTACCAGTTAGAGCACTTGTGTAAATCAAATGGCTCCCCAGCAACATTCTTGCCTTACGTGGGCACAGCAAGTTGGGATTGGCACTTAGGATCCCATTTCCAGAAGGGTGTTATTATCATCCACAGGAGAAATGTGACTAATTGGATCTACTGGCAGCAACATTTATTTCTTAACTTTCTGTTGCACCAAGGAAACACATGGCAAAAGCTGAAACTGACCATGGCCATGGTCTGCTTTGAGAGAGTTCTGGAGCGAACTGGAAACTGTCTGGAAATGCAATAAATTACACTTTTCTGCCACATCATTCACAAGCACTTTCTGACCTCCCAGAGATTATGAGTCATAGAGGTAAAATCAATACAGCCATGTCTAAAGATAATTTGCGAAGGGCTTTAATACTAGTTTCTAATTTAGCTGCCAATATTTAACTGCTTTTCCACCATCAGGCAGGCCCTGATTTCTCAAAACAAACAAACAAACAAAACCAACTACAACTCCCCCCTCCCCCCCCTTCAAAAGAACCCCCACAAAACCTTGAGAATGGCTACCACAGGTAACCATTACATCATTACATACCAGCAGAAACTGGGGGACAAATTATCCTGTCCCAAAACATGGCAGTATAACTGAAAAGTGACAAGCACGCAGAGTGATGTCAGTGAGTTGTAGTTTGGAGTAGTATTTCCTGCAGCAGATACAGCCGGTAGCCTTTGGTCTGAGTTCACTATCACACCAGGAGACTCCCAAACCAAGTAAAAATGTCGAATTACCATGTTTGCTGAGTCATTTTATCACTGTGAGGATGTAAAGCAACTCAAGTAGAAAATGACACGAAATCTCTTGGGAGCATGTTTAAGGAATTACTGCTAGTGACTCTCCATGATGCTGAAACTGCAATGCTACAGTTTTGAGACACACATCAAAAAAGAGGGAATTAGATATACACAGATGATTTTGTATCCTGGTCGTGAAAGTACAGCAAATGATCTAAAATATGAAATCCTCAAATTGCTAGAAAACCAGGTAGTAGAAAGGCACAGAAAGCAATCAAGCCAATTATTAACCACTGTCAAGGAGACGCCAGAAAGGCATCTGAGAACAAACCGTATGAAACAAGCACACAGATCTACCATTTTGTAGAGCTGGGCATATGCCAAAGGAGAACTCCCACCCCCATTTACAAAGTGCTTGAATTATCAGGTCTGTCTGAGCATGAGAGATAGCACCGTAGTTAAAGGCAGTTGGCTCGCAGTGCTCTGATCCCAGAAGCTTTCCCTGAGTGCTTTCTGGGAGTGAAGTTTCTCTCCAAAAACCTGGAGATGTCACTCTTTGGCAGACGTGAGCTGGGATATCAAAGACCTGGTAAACAGTTGGGGGTTCATATTGGAATGTGCAGAAACAACCCAAATGTATGAAATGTATATAGCGTTTATTTTTTCCTGTGCTCTAAAAATGCAACAGCGTGGAAATAAACTTGAGCATTGGTAGCAGGCTGTCCAGTGTTTCATTGTAAAATCTCTTGCCTTTTATTATAGAATATCATATCATATATAATATTCTGGGTTGGAAAGGACTCACAGGGATCACTGAGTCCAGCTCCTAGATACACAGAGCCAAAATCAAACCCTATGTCACAGAGCATTGTCCAAATATTTCTTCAATTCTGTCAGCTTGGGGCTGTGACTGCTGACCATCAGCTTTCTCTGCTCTGGAATAAACAAACCATAGGATCTCAGCTGCTCCTCACACACCTTGAGCTTCATGCCTTTCACCACCTTCACAGCCCCCCTTTGGACAGGCTCTAATTGTTTTATGTCCTTCCTATGTTGTGACACCCAAACCTGCACACAGTGCTTGAGGTGAGGCCACACAGTGCAAAGCAGAGTGTGACCTCCCCTCACCCAACTGGCAGTACTAGACCTCCAGGAGATACCTCTTTCTTTGGGTGACTCAAACTTCACTTTCTTCAGGACAGCCTGTTTTATCTGTGACTATCCCAGAGACAGGTGGATACGAGTGAGTCTGTGCCATGTGGAAATAGGCCCTACAATCATACCCTGACACTCCCTTATTCAACAATGCAGACAAAGCGTGCTCACCTTCTCCTGCCCACACTATAAATGCTTCCCAGAGCTGCCCAGTAGAGCTGACCTAGCAGAGCCCCTAGAATTGCCTTGGCTGTTCATCCTTCCCCACCCATGCATTTTGGTCTATCTGGCTGCTGGGAACAGACATCTGTCAGACATTTCTGCAATGACCACAGCAGGGATCACATCAGCAGGCCTGATATCCTGTACCTGGTACCTCCAAATAATGCCCCACCTTTGGCCACTTTGTTTGGATGATATACCGTGGGATAGGAGCTCCGTGTCACCATCATGTTGCAATGACAAAGCTTAATCTCTGCTTAAAATTGCTATGGTTCTATTAAAGGGAGCTGCTAAAAATGAAAACATGTCAAGTGGTTGCTGAATGGAGAAATCTACCCTGCAGAAAGCATTAACAGCAGGCTGGTGAAAATGCTTGCTGTCAAGATGAATATATACCTTGCTGCTTAGATACTGCAAACAGCAGCAGTAGTGAGAGCAAAAATAGGACAAAGGGAAAACACCTATGGGCTAAAGCCTGCTGCTGTGGGCAAGCCGCAGACCCCTGAGAATGGTGAATTAAACTAATAGATCCAGGTAAAAATCTATCAGCACGTAATGATTAGATATCACAGGGCCAGAAGTGCAAGGCGGTTGACTGTCAGTGGAGGAAAAACCTGTCCATATTTTAGCATTAAGCACCTGGAAAGTGCGCATCTGACGTCTTGCAATACCTCACATACCCAGGGGAAAGCAGCCAGGCAATCAGGCCAGACAATGAGAGAACACATCCATAGATAGTAGGCTAAGAGCTGTGATACAAACAAGGAACAGCGTTCACACTATCTCACATGATTGTGCCTAAAGAAATGTTACAGTGCGAGTCATCCATGCAGGGGGTTTATGCTGTGGCTGGCTGTAGAATCACACCCATGGACCTCAAACCTCACAGTATGGTACTTGGTAAATGCAGAGCTGCCATCAGGTTCCTGGCTATCAGGCACCAGCCATGAAGGGGCAGTGGTTGGGCAGGCTCCAGTGCCTGCAGAGATGCCTGTGACATGCTCCTGCCTCTCGGCCAGGACATGGGGAAGGAATTGGGGTAGAAGGACTTATTATCTCCCTTCTTCTGCCTGTGACTGTGTGCAGAGTGAGGAGCACAGTGTTTGGGCAGTGCTTGGAGGCCAGACAAAGTGCAAGTGAGACAAATTGTTGGAGTAGCCAATGACAGCAGTAAGAGGTAAAAGGGGACACAGAAGTAAATAGCATTCTTCCCATTCATTTCATGGCAGGCTGGATGAAACCAATCTAAGCCAAAGGCTAGAAACAGGAAATATCATGCTGAATATTAGGAAACAAACTGTGGTAGTTAGTGTAATCAAGCAGTTTGTGCTTTACTGTGGAAGGAGCAGAGCCTTGCCTTCATCTGTGTATCAGTGCACTGTTGTGGTGTGCTACAATCCTTTAGAATGAGTTCCCTCATTGTTCGCTTGTTATTAAGGGTGTTTTTGTTTTGTTTTTAAATCCATTGTCTCGGAATGAAAAACACAGAGAACGCTCTTCTTCCTCCCATCCTTGGGAATAAGAGGCAGTTTCAGGCACTGACACTACAAACAGCAGCAGCCGAGCTAATGCTCTGTAATGAATTATTTGGTGACATAATATGACAGTGCCCGAGAGACTCACACTTAGAAAAATATTTTTGTTATTTAAATTTAAAGAAATAAAATGGAGGCTGAGATCCAAATTAAACATCAAGCCAAGAGTCTCCTTACTCTCTCTGGGGCCCAGTACTTTGTTCTGCTTTGAGGCACACAAAGTTTACCTTGACATACCTTCTTTTTGGGATATCTTGAGTGAAAGCTGATTTCTTGGCAAAGCAAACTGATTTGCAGAGGTTTGTTTTTCAGCACCTCACAGATGCTTGGAGTCAAATGGGACAGATTCTCAGCCATACAAAATGAGCAAGAAGCCATTTTTTCATGGGCATGGCTTCATGGATATAAAGAGGCTCAGTTTGGTAAAACTGGTGTTTTACATCCCATCATATGTGGTATGTTCTTTATTCGTATTCAGTGTCCTCTCCTGTATCTCTCATGGAATGACTTCTCTTCAAAATGTCCATTGCTAAAAATGGCCACTGAAAAAAACTACAGGTGGGAAACCTTCCATAAACAATCAGAAAATGCACACGAAGCCGTCACTCTACTGTTTCTCCCCCTTATTCTCATATGGACTCTTCTTGCTGTTGCTGGCACAGTGCTTGTGTTATTTCCTGCTTCTTTTCAAAGTGCAAACTCAAGGTGTAGTCAGTACTAATGATGGTAGGAAAAGAAAGGCATTGCCTCTTGCCACTGTGCAGTGAGCACCCAGCAGAGACCGATAGCTGATGTCCCGTGAGCTATTCTGGAATGGGAGAGCTGTATCATCATGCTCTTTGTTGGTTTTTATTTTTCCAAACTGATCTGTTACTTTACTGCAGCTGGAATGCAGACTGTTTCTGCTGGGTGCTTCATGTGCCTCGTGCAAGGCAGCAGCCATGCAGAGCACACCTTCTGGCATCAGATGAGTTTAGGAGTGCTGATGGTGTGCTCCTCACTATAGATCTACCCCTAATAGCAACTAAAGTTGCTGAGTGCGAGGCTCTTCCAGGAGAGAAAGGCAGATACTAAGATTTGAAGGCTAGGGTAAAAACTGCAACTTGCCTACGACTGTTATTTTATCCATACATTTAAAAGAATGTAACTTCTGTTCTCCTAAGGTCAACTGGCAAATAAAATAGCTGTAGCACCATGTACGTGCTGGGGTAGCTTTGACAAATGATGGGAGTTCCTCATGGCAGTCAACTTGTCAATATCAGAGAGCATGTGGCACATCAGACCCCAACACATTCTGGGCAATGATGAGAGGCAGAGCCACTCCTTCCTGTACCGCCTTACAGAAAGCATGAAAGATCCCTCCTTCCTTTTAGTGACTGGGAAGGATTATGAATGGGCCTATGGCCTGATGATGGAAGGTTGCCTGTAGGAGATGTCGTGCCCGATCAGACTTCAAAAAGGATTCATCAAATGCAATAGGAAGTATTATGCTGCGTATCTACAGATGCTCTTTTCCAGCTTTTGAGTATATTAGGTCTCCAAACCTAAGGATCAGTTATTGACATGATATAATCCACTGTAGGACAACTAAGGAGCAGTTTCAAATTTGCAAGGAAAATGAATGAGTTGTAACAAGGGTATTTTTTCTAAATAGTAGCTGCATGAAGCTACAAATGAAGTGCTAGGATTAGTTCTGAGGAGTGTCTGACTAGTCAAAAGCCAGGTGAGATGCTAAAATTGCTCACTGAACACCGTCTGAGAATGAACTGTATATCCAGAAACTGCAGTGTTTAGCTTTTATATTTGAAAATTCACATAAGAGCAAAGGAAATGCAGAGTTGTGAATATAGCTATGTGGCTCAGGGACAAGTTCGGGGCCTCCAGGTCACCTGAGAGATAACTAGCAAAATAAATAGGGGATCTAGAAGGCCCTTGTGTTTTAAATACCTCTTCTATTTTTCCCATTCACCTGAATCGTCTCTGTTCAAAGTTAAAACATCTGAGTGAGGCGGCCTGGCCTGTGAACTGTGCAGTGAGCTGTTGGATTTGCTTCCTTGGGCTAAATGCAGTTTTCAAAAAGTAAATGACAGCGTTTTGACTCCAATAGTTAGTGGGCATTACCATCTGCCTTTGTATATAAATAGACCTGTTGCTGGAGAACATGGCGTTGGTGTTATCACCCTCACTGCTGGCCAGGAAGGAGTGATACGCTCTGTGGTGAGCCAGTGCTCCAATGCAGTGCATGCTGGCAGCCCTGGTGTCCTTTATTGCAACAGCATTCAGGTTTTCTCCCACGAAAGAAAGCATTTCCTAGTTGTGCTGTAATTTTGCTTGGCACATTATGCTTTACTCTGAAAATAAGGTGTTTTTTTTTTCTTCTTTTAATGTATTTGATATGTATGTACAAATACAATGCATATGTATATTAATATAACTATGACTAATTGTACTCATTTATAGGAATCTGTGACTTTTATTGTTATGCAGCATGAGTTTTTCATATGCAATTCTGGAGTACTGAAATCTTGTCATTTTTTATTCTTCGCCGAGGGTGTTTTCCTCGATCAAAAGCATTCATATATCAATGGCAAGAGCATTCAAAGGCATTCATGCCCCATAAATTATTCCATACAATACAAACATAGCATTCACTTTTCTTCATTCATCTTGCCCTACTGCTGTCGTTCAGCTGTAGAACCACTCTGTTATTTTTTTCTTTCTCTGTTTTTTTTGTTATGCCAACTTGGCAGATTTAGGTTGTGCATTAGAGATGCTTTGTACTGCATGAACTCAAAACCTAGTTTTTGGTTTCAAGAACAAGAAACACCAAGAACTTGAAACTACACTTACAGGAAACTCAGATTTGTTCAACTTTTCAGCTGGAAATAGATACCACTGCTAAAGCGTGTGTAGTTTGAGAGAGATTTCAGTGGTCCATATAGCCCGATGCAAAGTCTCCTAAACTGAAGTTATCTGAAGAAGTACAAGGCATCCCAACTATTCAGATCTCAGTTGAAAGTTTACAACAAAATATGGGTGGGTATCTTCAAGATCATTTTTGTTTGTTTTGTTTTGGGTGAATTTGAGTATATTGAAAAGGGAAACATTAATTACTATTACAAATCCACTTCCCATGGCTTAAAAACCTTGTCTGTTACACCATTTCAAACAGACCTTTCTACTTTATCTCCACTGTACCTGCAGCCTATCAAATGACATTTTTCCTTCTCCTCATGCATTATCTCAAAACTAACAGTATTTGTCTTGGAAACGTTTTATTGTTTTAAGTACTTTGGCTTCGCTGTATGCATTTGGAAAGCACATCTGCTTACTGAATGAAAACACATAGATATTCCCTTTCCATAACATGGCATTCTGCACTGAGTACAACCACAGACTGCCTTTATTTAGAGTTGTTTTTTTTTCCCCTCAACTATTGCTAGAGGCTTTCAAGAAAGGTAGCATATAAATGACAATTGATGAGAGCATTTTCAGGACTGATTATGCTGTCACTGTGGGATTACACTGATATGCACTTGCTATATTTAGTGTCATTGTTCCCAGTATACTAGCACAGATGAGAACATTCAAAGAAAGAAAGGCTGCAAAGCCCTTAGAAATATGTCATCTTATGTCTTTGCTGTTTTAGACCTCAATTTTCCCATCATCTGAATTTTGCTTTGAATCTCAGCAGTTCATTAAGTCCCGTGTGCCAGTGAAACCGAAATTTGGAAAATCTTTTAATGAGTTACTACTAGAGAAGGCATTTTAGGATGATGAATATACTATTGGGTTTTACTGAAGTACAAGTGCAGAAGATTTAGGAGGCTTATATAAGAAGTACTGGATGATTTTAAGAAGGGAAGGAAATTATCAGGAAACCTGAGACGGTTTTCTTGGCTTTGCAAGACAGACAGTCTTGTTTCTTCCATGAGAAGGAGGGATAGCCCAGCAACTTCCTCCCAAGCCCTGCCAGTCTGAAATGCTTCTGTGTAGTAGCATGATAAATTGAGACTCTACAACCTAGACTGGGACCACATCTCTCTAATATCTTTTAGCATAAACGTTTATAGCCTACTTAATTCTCCCTTTCTTTAAGTGGTACTTCAGCTTTACTTCAGTTTCCTGGGGCTGACATTCTGTCTGCAAGGCTTTGTTTGTTTGTTTGTTTTAACTTCTACTTCAAGCTTTGAATCTCCTCAAAAAGAATTATGAACATTTTATAGCATAAGCCTTCTCTCATCCAGATAGTACGTGCACATCCTCTGATGAGGCTGATGACTGCAGCAGGTATGAGAAACTTGATGAGGCATCTGAAATACTCCAGCTCCCACCCGGATTATCTCCCTTAAGTAACCTTAAGTCAATAGGCTTTCTAATACTGCCTACAGAATGACAAAACGTTTATATTAACCTTATTAATATTATATTATTATTATTATTATTATATTAACCTTATTAACCTTATTTATATTAACCTTATTAACCTTAAAACTAAGATAGAACAGGCAACTCTTTGAAGACCAAGGCACACTTACTCTCTCCAAACCTTGCAAAGTCAAAGGCCTTTTTTTTCACTCTTCTTTTCTTGATGTATTTACTCCTCCTTATTTATAAGGCACAGTATCACCAAGTATTAAATAAATAGCTCTGGATGTACCCCGAGGAATAACTTGTCCACAGTCCTTGCTCAAAGGCAGGTCCAGCTATACTAGAATGATTCCTAGCATGCTTTTGTCACATTTATTCTTAGAAACCAAGAGTGATGGATATTCCTCAACCCTTTAGGCATCCTTTTCCACTGTTTACTGCCTTTATCACTAGAGCAGGCTGTCTCTAGCACCAACCCTCAGTCTCTCTTGGTGCAATCAAAAAACATTACTCTTATCTCCAAAGGACACATGATTAATTTATTTTCTCTATTTTTGCATCCCTCTTGCCCTTCAAGGCTTTTAATATCTTTCCTTAGGTGTTTTTTGTTTGTTTGTTTGTTTTCTAGAAGAACTGATCAACGTCAACCCTTCCTAGAAGGTCATGTTTTCTACAGCCACAGATTTTTGTTTCTGTGCAATTCCTCTATGTATTTCTTGAAGTCTGGTGCCTGGAACTGCCTCTCCAGCAGAGGCATTATTGACACCAAGAAGATTCTTTATTTTACATGTTTTAACAACAGTTCCTCTGTGTGGTTTGTTGGAGTCCATTGGAACCTGTGTAACCTGCATCCATCTCATAAGCCAAAATCTCCAAAGGCTGAGGCGCAAATCATTTTCTTTGATGGACTGCTCAAACCACGATGGCCACAAAGACAGGTGTTGTTTGAAGATATAATACAGAAAGCCTGGGAACCAAACCAAAGGAATGGGAATCTACTGCAGCAAGTATGGTGCTGACAGTTCCTCCCTTTATGTTTTCAGTCTGTTTGAATTTATGGTATATAAACAAAGAGATCTTAATTTGTCCTAGAAATAAAAAACAACAAACAAACATGCTGATAGCCTATTTAAGATGCAGATATGACAAGCGCTGAAGGAAGCCAGGAAGTTATCCAAGATGAAAGCAACTGGAGACATCCGAGTCATCCAAAATTGCCAGAGAGTGTGGGGAGTGTCAGAGAGTGTGACACAAGTGCTCTGGTTTTAGGAAGTGAGCAGCAGCAGCAACGGAACAAAAACTTGTCATGTGGGATGCTGGACTAATTCCGGGGTGATTAATAAAAACAACATCATTCTTCACTTACATACACAAAGAATCAGGCCAAACATGTATCCACTTACTGTGGGTAAGACAGTTTGTCCAGAGAACGTTCAGGAGCTTCCATCTGACCAAAACAGAATGTTAATTTTTCAGATGTTTTAAATTAAGAACTCTGGAAGTTAACTTTTTCACTTAACAATGAAATCTCCTGCTAATCCGGTGCCTGTCTATTATAAGCAGAGCTACCACTAGTCATGCCTCTCTTAATGCAGTGCTGACTTTATGAGTTACACATGGTTTGTAAATGAGGGGATAAATAAGATACCAAATGCTCTGTGCAGATTTACCACAAAGACATCTGGATCTGAGATCCTCCCAGCAGGCAAGCTGCTAATGATCTCAAATGTTTCCTTCAAAGGGAATGACTTGCTTGGGTTTCTGTATTCTTTGAAGATCTACAGGAAGTTCAAATAGGGAAACACAGCACAGGTTTATTTTTAGTCATGGACAAAGGTTCCTTCATAGGAATACACATCTCAGTCTTGTGAAGTAAACTGCTTCTTGGCGATGTGTACTTTCAAAATGCCTTCCTGCCTTTCAGAATTAATAATATTCCTGTAGAAGTAGCAATATCTCAACACGGCAGTCAGAAACGGCCCTTTCATACGGATTCTGTTCTGAGAAAGGATTTGTGTCTGTAAGGGAAGCATTGGTAAGGTAACTTGGCTTCAAGGATTACTCTTCTACAGCCTTGGCATTGAGAAGAGATGAGGCATGGCAGAGGTAATGATGCTGTGGAATTCCTAACCACTGCTGGAACTAAGATGTGCAGTGCAGCAAATCCTGCTTGATTGCTCTTTGGGACCAACTGCTACTGGTTTGGCTCTCACCCTTAAGGCGTTGGTTCAGTTTCCTTTTACTGCCTTAGCAGGACTGGCTACATGAGAAATCACAGCAGCTGATTAAGCCAACTTTCTGCTGCTCCAGTAGAAATTAAAGGTGAGGCCATAAAAATAGTAGCCACGGGTGTCCTAGCCCAGGTTCTTGGAGTCTGAATAGCCCGTGTCCCTAAATCATGGACTACAGTTTTCCTGTGGACTAGAGCAGCTGTCCACAGTATTGATGGAGAAGGATCTTTGTGTGTATATATATAGGACAGGATCCAATGGCTCCAGGGCTTCCTTGTGCATTGAAATGTCCTCATATTCAGATAGTCTTTACGCTGGTGATGGAAGCAGGAACTGTTGCTAAATACATCCTTAGAACACTGAGGGATCTCTATCTGTTTAGTCTGGAGAAAGCATTTTAACTTTTCTTTTTTTTTTTTTAACCCACAAGAGGGGTCTTTGCCTTTAAGCTCAGTCCACACAAACATGTGCACACAAAGCATATCTTTTCCCGGAAAGCAAGGCCCCAGGATGGAGGATGTTGACGTTGGAAAGATTTCCTAGTCAAACTGTTTTCCTTCCCCAATTCCTCTCTGGGGTCCTAAGCAAGAAGTGCATGTGGCAGCAGGGCAGAGAGTGGGAAAATAAAGGCTTTCAAAGGCTTTGTGCTGCAAGCTGCCAAGCTTTGTGTAGTATCTGGCTGCAGAAACTGAGCTTCTTTTGGAAAGTCTTCCTCAGGGAGATCCCTGCTTCCTAGGGGGAATCAGCACAGGCTGTGCTGTAGCTGGATCACATTCAAGGAAGGCAGAGCTACTCAGTGCTACCAGTGCCAGTCCTGCTGCTTTCCACCAGTATCACCAACATGTGGGCAAAGGCTGGCGGCTTCCGAGTGCTGCCATTAGGGGAGTTTCACATCGCCTTCTGGAGGTGACCTCAGCTGGGCTTTGGCTGGTTTTCGCCCATTGATTGTATGGAAAGTCAGGCATTTGCATGACAATCTTCACAGCACCCCTAAACATAAAAAGCACCACAGCTGTGGCAGTGAGAGCCTGCAAAAAGTCACTGTGAATGCAATGAGGCTCCTCCAGATGATTGCAGGACAGAGACATGGCTGGGATCCCTCCCAGAGTTCCTGCACACCCAGACGATGTGCATTTGCCAGCAGAAGGCTACATGTTGAGTGGATTAACTCACTAGTCAGAGCTGCACATCTCTCACCAGTTCTCACTAGGGCAAATAATAATAGTAGTAATAATAAATTAAAAAATACAAATTAAAATAATGGCCAGAAATAGGTGTGTGCAGCTTCATGAAAACCCTGGTTCAGACTCAGCAGTGAAGTTACTGCAGTTGTGGCCTGGAAAGAAAAGTGCAAAGATAAAAACACAGTGCAATTGACGGTAAGATAGCAGCGATGTGAGCTCTATGCTAAGCTCCATGGTGATCCCTTGGCAGCACTTCATGGGTATAAAACACCTGGGAGGGAACTGCCCCACAGGGAGGCAGGAGGGAGCTGGCACTGCAGTTCTGCCCTCACCCTACCCAGCCCTTGGGATGTAGCTTAAAGCTGCCAGGCAGCAAATGTAAATCAGAAAAGAAGCAAATGCGATAAGGTCGCTTCCACACCCTGTTCTGTGTCTTCCTGGATCCTCCGCGGTGTTTCCAGGTTGGCAGCAGGAGCTGGCAAGAGCAGCCAGAAGCCCAGGTGCCCTCAGTGGCATTACCTCTCTCCCAGACATTGCTCATCTTACTTTTCCACCCCCTAGCTTCCCCTCCATGCTGCTCCCTACATAGGTTCGCATCCAATTGATGCTGGTTGTTGGTGTTAAGGGATGGGCAGTGCAACCCTTGTGTAGCCACACATAGCTGGAGGGAGATGACAGGAGCTGCCATCCTCATCACGGGGCCATATACAAGCATCTTTGTTCACCAATTTTGGCAAAGATTGGACTCAGTCTGTTGGCCTTCCACTTCTTCTGAGGCTGATTGTTTCCCATCCGAAAATATGTTGTTGAGGTGGGTTTTGATCCCTGTGGATGGACAAGGATGTTTGTGGTTCCCAGCAGGATGCCTGTAGTACCCTGCCTGAAAGGAAAGAAAACAATTCTGTGCACGCTGCCAGAACAGACTATGACAACAAACATCACTGTCCTGACAGGCTATGGAGCACAGGAAGCAGACGGTGACACCAGCTTTTCAGAGTGGCTTTTGCTTGATGTCACCTGCATGGGCAACAGCTGGCTCACACACCTGTTCTACCACACAAGAACTGGGAAGGCCGGTGCTTATTCTGCAGCATCCTCCACACTGTGTCATCTCATACACTCCCAGTGCAAGCCATTCATCTCCTCTCTCTTTGCCACATCTGTCACAGCACGATTTCTCTTATGGATGAAATCCCAGAGTGACCAATTGTAGGAATCCAGTGTTCAGCAGAAACATCTCCTGTTTATTGGGAAACACACACAGAAAAACAACAGGTTTTGATTTAGTATTTAGGACATTGCATGGGGAAGCCAATAAACTCTGGCCTCACTCCCAATTACACAGCTGAAGAAGAGCATTTTTTGTCTGTGTGCCCGGGTTAAGGATGTAAGGATGAAGCTTCCTTCCCTAGTCCACCCCTCTGACTACTATCCCCTATTAATGTTCCAAGTTGGTAGTGATGAGGTAGGCAGAACTTCCATGAGGACTCTGAAAAAGGATTTCAGAGCTTTGGGGCGACAGGTAAAGGGTTCGGGAGCACAAGTTGTGTTCAACTCTATCCCACCTGCTTCAGGGAAGAATGAGGGATTCAATATAATGGGCCAACAGATCAATACCTGGCTCCGAGCTTGGTGTGCCCGGCAGGGGTTTGGGTTTTTTGACCTTGGGTTCCACCGGTCAAAAGGGATCTTAAGGAGAGAATTGGGTAGGTTCATCCAGAGGGCTTTAAACTAGTTATGAAGGGGGGTGGGGCAGTAGCTGGGGTCACCAAAATGGAAACTGCATGCAATGTCCCTGTGCTTGCAGGAGAGGGGTATGCTTCTAAACCCCTAAGGTCTTGGCCCTTGGTGAAGGAGGAGGATGACTTGCCTCCTTGTAGGAAAAACACGAGGGCTGGTGTTAAGCTGGTGGCTGTGGAAACGCCTAATAGTAGTCACAAGGCTATTAGGGCTGCTGCTGATCGCAAGGAGGCCAAGCTCAGGTGCCTTTATGCTAATGCACGCAGCATGGGTAATAAACAAGAGGAGCTGGAGGCCATTGTTTGTTCAGAAAATTTTGATATAGTTGCCGTCACTGAAACATGGTGGAATGACTCCCACACATGGAGTGCAGTGATTGAGGGCTACCAACTTTTTAAAAAAAATAGGCTAGGTAGGAAAGGTGGTGGTGTAGCTCTCTATGTTAAAAAAGATTGTGAATGCGTGGAAATCAATAATGATGATGACAGGGTTGAAAGCTTATGGATCAGAATAAAAACCAAGGCCAACAATACCGATGTTATTGTGGGAGTTTGCTACAGGCCACCTACCCAGGATGATGAGGTGGATGAGATGCTTTATAGGCAATTGGGGGAGGTCTCAAGGTCACTCCCCCTCATTCTGGTGGGGGATTTCAACTTCCCAGACATCTGCTGGGATTACAATACAGCAGACAGGGAACAGTCTCGGAGGTTCCTAGAGTGTGTGGGAGATAACTTCCTGACACAGTTGGTGAAGGAGCCGACAAGGGGAAACAAAACTCTGGACCTGCTGTTTGTTAACAGAGATGGTCTGGTGAGGGATGTAAAGGTTGGAGGCCGTCTGGGACAAAGTGATCATGAAATGCTAGATTTCTCGATCCTTGTCGAACCGCGGAGGGGAGTCAGCAGAACTGCCACCTTGGACTTCCGGAGGGCGGACTTCAACCTCCTCAGGACTATGGTTGAGAGGGCCCCCTGGGGAGTATCTTTGGAGAGTGTGGGAGCCCAGGAAGGTTGGGAATACTTTAAGGAAATTGTCCTAAAGGCGCAGGAACTGACTGTCCCAAAATCGCGAAAGATGAGCCGACGGGTGAGGAGGCCGGGCTGGCTGACCAGAGACCTTTGGCTTGATCTAAAGAACAAAAAGAGAGTTTACGGTCTCTGGAAGAATGGGGGAGCTACTTATGAGGATTACAGGTTTGTAGTGAGGCTGTGCAGGGAGAAAATTAGGAAGGCCAAGGCGCAGCTAGAACTGAGCTTGGCTTCTAAGGTTAAGGAGAATAGTAAATGTTTTTATAAACACATCAATACCAAGAGGAAGGCTAAGGAAAATCCCCATCCCTTGTTGGATTCTGAGGGCAACTTGGTCACTGAGGATCGGGACAAGGCTGAGGTACTTAATACCTTCTTTGCCTCGGTCTTCAATAGTTATGCTTGTAACTCCCTGGGAACGCAGCCCCCTACACTGGTAGACGGGAAGGGGGAACCAAAAGAGCCTTGCGTGATCCGTGATGAGATGGTTCTGGATCTACTTAGAAAGCTGAATGTTTATAAGTCCATGGGGCCGGATGGGTTGCACCCTAGAGTTCTGAGGGAGTTGGCGGATGTGGTCGCCAAACCACTGTCCATAATTTTTCAGCAGTCTTGGCTGACTGGGGATGTCCCGGTGGATTGGAGACTGGCAAATGTGACGCCTATCTTCAAAAAGGGCCGGAAAGATGATCCTGGCAGCTACAGGCCCATCAGTCTCACCTCGGTGCCTGGGAAGGTTATGGAAAGGATAATCTCAGGTATCATCATGGACGAACTAAAGGTCAGCCATGGGATCGGGCCTAGTCAGCATGGGTTTATGAATGGTAGATCCTGCCTGACTAACCTGATTTCATTCTATGACAAGGTGACCCGCTTAGTAGATGAGGGAAAGGCTGTCGACGTGGTCTACCTGGACTTCAGTAAGGCCTTTGACACTGTCCCCCATAACATTCTGGTAGAGAAGCTGGCTGCCCGTGGTTTGGATGGGTGCACGCTCCACTGGGTGAAGAACTGGTTGGATGGCCGGGCCCAGAGAGTTGTGGTCAATGGAGTGGAATCCAGTTGGCGGCCGGTCACAAGTGGCGTCCCCCAGGGCTCGGTGCTTGGGCCGCTTCTGTTTAACATCTTCATTGATGATTTGGATGAGGGGATTGAGTGCACCCTCAGTAAGTTCGCAGACGACACTAAGCTGGGAGGGAGTGTTGATCTGCCTGAGGGGAGAAGGGCACTACAGAGAGACCTGGATAGACTTGATCGATGGGCCAAGGTTAATGGAATGAGTTTCAACAGGGCCAAGTGTCGGGTCCTGCATTTTGGTCATAACAACCCCAGGCAATCCTACAGGCTTGGGGAGGTGTGGCTGGAAAGCTCCCAGACGGAAAGGGACCTTGGTGTGCTGATGGACAGTCGGCTGAATATGAGCCAGCAGTGTGCCCAGGTGGCCAAGAAGGCCAATGGCATCCTGGCTTGTATCAGGAATGGTGTGGTGAGCAGGACTAAGGAAGTCATCCTGCCCCTGTACTCAGCATTGGTGAGGCCTCACCTCGAGTACTGTGTCCAGTTTTGGGCACCTCAGCACAAGAAGGACATGGAGGTACTGGAGCAGGTCCAGAGAAGGGCAACGAGGCTTGTTAAGGGCTTGGAGAATCAGCCCTATGAGGAGAGACTAAGGAAGCTGGGGCTGTTTAGTCTGAGGAAGAGGAGGCTGAGGGGAGACCTTATTGCTGTCTTCCAGTACCTGAAAGGTTCTTACAGTGAGAGTGGGGCAGGTCTATTCTCACTACTGACTTGTGACAGGACGAGGGGAAATGGCCTCAAGTTGCGCCAGGGCAAGTTTAGGTTGGATATTAGAAAGAACTTCTTTACAGAAAGGGTGGTTAGGTACTGGAATGGGCTCCCCAAGGAGGTGGTTGAATCGCCATCCCTGGATGTGTTTAAGAGCCGCTTGGATGTGGTACTCAGGGATATGATTTAGCAGAGGTTTGTTGTTGTGGTATTGTTTTGTGGTTGTTTTTTAAGAGATAGGCTACTGGTTAGGCTGCGGTTGGACTTGATGATCTTCAAGGTCTTTTCCAACCTGAGTAATTCTATGATTCTATGATTCTATGATTTCAGCAAACTAATAAACTGAGATGTGCTGTTGAGATGGGCCGGACTGCAGCAGGGATATGCAACCAGACATTGAGTAGACAATGCCACTGATGGCCTTGTTGGAGAGGCAGACTGACAGGAGATACAGAGAAATCCCCAGTGAATGAACACAATTTCTGTGCTTACATGCACAGTGCCAGCACTGTAAGTCTCCAAATCACTCTCTGAGAGTGCTCCCACACCCTTTAGAACCAGATAAATGCAGCAGAAACAGGGTTAAGCCATCATCTTCGCTGCTTGCAATCTTCTTTAACTGCTATACAGGCTGACATTGGCCTGACAAAAGCTTTTTTTACACTATGCAGCAGGGGTGTTGCTAAGGCCTGACCACGAGTCAGGGGCGTTCCTGCAGATGTGATCTTGCCAACCAAGAATGAAGTGAGTTTGGATGG
This sequence comes from Excalfactoria chinensis, assembly GCF_039878825.1. Lineage (NCBI taxonomy): Eukaryota > Metazoa > Chordata > Aves > Galliformes > Phasianidae > Excalfactoria > Excalfactoria chinensis. The sequence continues at coordinate 42,773,210 of NC_092827.1, forward strand.
AAATCAACAGAAGTATTCTATTCAGAGATCCCTGCTTCGTATGGCAGCAGATCTTTTTCATGCTTTGTGGCTTGCTTCAGGCCTGCGGAAACCCTCCGAGTCCCGTCGTTTTCAGATTTCTTGCTCCATCTTTCAGATTTGGACAGGGAGAGTTTCATTCTGAGAAACTTTTATATCCTGCAGTCTATACTCCTGCATTCAGAATTGAAAACTTATATTTTAAACGCCTGTTTTGTTTTGTTTTTTACTCCATTTACATTTTGCATTTGTTCTCAGCTTGGAAATGCCGCTTTTTGTCTGGGCAGTTTTGCTGTTAGGGCGGCATTGTTTGTGCTGTGGATATTACATAGTAACATAATATTTATTTGTCTAAGCCCAGCTGTCCGTAATGGAAAACCAACTCTTTTAAAACATTTATATTTGCATTCAAGACCTAGGGGAAAAAGAAAAAGAAAAAAAAGGGGAAGGAGATAGGGGAAGCAAGGCAAGGCAAGGCAAGGCAAGGCAAGGCAAGGCAAGGCAAGGCAAGGCAAGGCAAGGAAAGGGAAGGAAAGGAAAGGAATGGAAAGGAACGGAAAGGAAAGGAAAGGAAAGGAAAGGAAAGGAAAGGAAAGGAAAGGAAAGGAAAGGAAAGGAAAGGAAAGGAAAGGAAAGGAAAGGAAAGGAAAGGAAAGGAAAGGAAAGGAAAGGAAAGGAAAGGAAAGGAAAAAGAGAAAAAAGAAAAAGCCATCTGTAAACTGACAATAGCCTTCTAAAAGCACTGGTGATGATCCGGCTCATTATTGAAAGCACTTTTCTAGGAGAGGGAAGCTACTGCTGCAGTCAGCATCCCCAGAGGGGCTCCTTGGGGCTCAGTAGGGTGGGCACATGACCCCATCCTGCTGCCCTGCTCTTCATCCCAGAAAGATTCATCTGGCTGCGTACAAAGGAAGTTTCAAGCTGTGGCACTTCTTTGAGAACGTTTTAGCACCTGTTTTATTGGCCACCCTGTATGGTGCTCCCAGTGATCAAAACAATTGGGATGGGGAGACTGTGGCCATGGAGTGTACCGTGGCTCAGCCTATCCCTTCTGCAGGCCACGGCCTACCCATACCATCCATGCCACATCACCACTGCCAGTTCCACTTGCATTATCTCTCCTGGCTGAAATAGCTCATCCTGCTCCCAGAGGCCTCCCCCCACCCAGGCCTTGCAGCACTGCAGCCACTTATGCACGGGTATCTTATGCCTAAATGCAAACATGATCCCTTGTCTCCAAGTCTAAATCTCACATGAGAATATAAAAATGAGTGTGAAAGAGGGAGAGGTTTTGCTAGTTATTTTAGGTGGTTACAGCACAGACTTACTCCTCTGTTAATCTTTTTCCCATCTTGGCTTTCATTTCTGACCCTATTACAAGCCCTGGTTCTGGACTTTTTGCTGCCTCCTCTTGCAGTACCTCCTGTGTACAGGCAGACAACATCAGCTGTCACTCAGCAGCAATTTCCCCACTCGGTGACTCTGTAGCTCCTGGGTGCCACATCTCCTGCTGATTGCTTTGAAGCTATTTTTTACCATCTCAAAAGTGTTGCTACATTTTGGGATCTCTCCTTACTGGGAAAGATAGGGAGATGTTGCTGCTCAGTTTCCTTTCCATTTCTCCACTCAGTTATTGCTCAGTACAACGTGCTCATTATAACACGCAGTCATTCTTTCTGACCAACATGGACTGCAGCCCGATGATTTCCCACCTAGTGATAGTTTTGCTATTGCATTTATTACTTATTTATTTACTTATTATTGTATGTAGTACATAAGGTTCCTACAAAGCCATCGGTACAATTTGGCAGACTGTTTCTGTAGAATCTTATTGGTATCCAGCAATATTTATTCGAATACACCTATGCTTGAGTCCGAGCTTTTGGCAGTCACGAGTTTACATCTGGGTCATCAGTTCATTGTTGATTTTGGGACAGCTTCTCCCATCACACTGCAAATGCTGGTTTTGGTTAGGGATGGGCAAGCCCATTCATTTCAAGTAGGACCAAACCAGAGCCATCCTCCTTTGCACGGACTTGGAATGGAAATGGGATAAAATAAAAATGGGAACAGGATAGAACTTCTGCCCTGAAGCTGAAGAGAAAGGTTTAATTTAGGGGATTCACTGTGCTCCTCTTCAGACATCTGTAAGGTAAATTGCTCCTTCAAGCTGGCATTTTTCCTTGGCGGAGAGCAGACAGATCAGTCTGGCTGTACAGAGGCTGCCTGCTTTCCCTTTGCAAGTAAAACACGTTCATAAGCTCTGTGGGGCTCACTGAATAAACAACAGGTGGATCTGAAAAGGCATTCTGTAAAGTCCCTGCAAGTGACAAACCAGGAAAAAACGAGTAAGGCAACGCACTGGAGATACCCCCCCTGCTGGGCAGCCACTCAACCCCAGCGAACACAGGGAAGGAGACAATGGGAGAAAAACCTGATCACAGGGAGCAGGTCCTTGAAGTTTAGGATTTTGTGTGTGCTTATCCATACTCAGTCCTAGATCTCTGCCTCCCTCAAATTTCCGGGGTTCTGCAATGAGTCGGCTTTAAATATAGATGGGTATCTGCATGCTTGCTATAAAGATCAGGGCAAACAGGGAGGTGGCCATCTAAAAATGGGACATGATGACTTTTCACGTAGTTGCTAAATGAAAATGTGGCAGCACAGCGCAAGGTGTTAAATTACTTGGTTGTCTTTGAGGAGAGTCCCACTTACTGTCTTTAAAAACGCAGCCTCTTCCTCTTTATCCTGATGCCTGTAATAGGATCTGCTGCTGGTGCAATGGGATCAATCTCCAAAAAGGATTGAACTTTTTTTTCTAAAGAGAAGAACTTTCAAGAGGAGCCTGCAGTTAAATCAGATTCCATTCTCAGCCCTTAGTCTGTTTTTGCCAGAGCTGCTTTCTCTAGGCAAGGCAGGGCAGCCTTAGCTGGCCTCACTCGGGACTGTGGGGTGAGCTGCCAAAGGGCTGGGGTGCACTCTGCACCCTGATCCACACCCAGCCTCCAGGTAAAGGAATAACATTATGTTGCCCCAGGACAGTCAGCTGGCCTGTTTGTAGCTGAACTGAAATGCCACAAGTCTTCAGCATTAAAAAGCCAACACAGGTGGAACCAAGTCAAACAACATCTCTAATTGGAGGATTTCAACCCTTTTCAACAGGAAACCCATCTGGCAGCATTTGCCTTGCCTGGTGCAAATTCAGTAGGAAAAAACCTGTGTGAGGAATTGCTGCTCCAAAACATGTCCCTCAGTTTCAGTAAGTGATTCCCACTTTAGTCAAGAATAGGGGCTTGGAACCTACAAATCCAGGCTGAGATGGTACCTGGGACTGTGCTGCACTCTGTCTCCCCAACCCTGATTTCTGCCACATTGAATGTGGTGCCACCTCCCACTGCCTGCCTGCCCCAAGGGACCAGGCAGTGCAATGAGTTTACTTAAGGAAGAAGGAAAACAACATTTAACGAGCAGTGAGTCTGAGGGGCAACCCCACGTGGCCAGGTGAGGTTGCTGCCTTCAGTGACAAAGGTACTGGTTGGCCAAGTGCATCCCTGCGGAGTTTTGCAACGGACATTCCTGTCTTAGGAGAGAAGCCCTTCTGTGAAACCAGCTAGCTCACTGCCAGTGCAGTTTGGGTGTGCTGTGAGTTGTGTTTTTTGCTTTAATTCATTATAACTTTTGCTACCGTTTCTCTGGTCAGCAACACTGAAGCTTTTGGTACAGGCTGTAGTGCCCATGCAGGGTAGGCTGTGCAGGGCACAGCTCATCTCTGCTTGTTCTGAGTCCTGGGGTCTGTAAGCCATGGGAAGGAAGGACATGCCAGTGGCTGGATTGGGGTTTCATTCAACATAACCTCAGCTGCTACCTCTTCCCCCTCAGTGGCTTCCTGTGAGCTTTTTACCAAATCTAAGCCATATGTGAAGCTCAGTTATAACCACCCAGCTCATATTTAGGTTCCCAGGAACCATCCCTCCATGTGGATGTCACTGAGTTCTGTACCCACAGATCAGTTTCCATAGTAACTAATGTGCCTCGAAGGGGAAAAATCAGAGGAATTCGACATGAGAAGACTAACTCTCAGAGGGAGAGAGCGGGATAGACAGACTGCACGGTGGTTCGGAGCACACCGTGGGTTTGTGCCGTGTGTTTCAGGGAGGCTTGCGCTGCTCCTGAGCTGTTCCTCTCTTCATGAGACATGTGGTCACAGCAACAGATTGGCAGTGTGAAGGAGAACAGTGCCTCGCAGTGCTGCACACATACAAATCACATGTCAGTTTGTATTTACTCATGCACTCGTGAGCGCATGGAGGCAGGGGAAAAATGAGTTCTTATTGGTATTTCAGAGAGTTGTCACAGAGCTATTTTATGAACTGTGCAGAAGGAAATACACATTCTTCTGACCCTGGTTCATCATCCTTGCTGTGACAGTGGAAGACAACAAGCATTGGAAGGGAACAGGACATAGGCACAGTCACTGCAGAGCATCTGATTTATTCTATGCTGGCAACAATGCCACCATCAGTGGGTATAAAATTATGTCGCTGCTGACGTTCATTCTTGCAGGTGCTGGAGAGAGTCCCTGCTACTGACCCATTTCTGCTTAAGCAGCAGGGAGAGCTAACTCAGAGGGATACAAAGAACTGGAGAGATGTGTATATTCTCCTTCAGCCACGCGGTTTAACTCAGGGAACAAATATGTCAGTCAAAAACTTATCCGAAAGTCATTTATGATTTGAATCCAGAATCAGGCATGTGTAGCATGACTTGTATTCCTATGGAACGGAAATGTTAAGAACGGCAAATCTGAAAAATAAATAAATACATAAAAAGTTCAGGAGTCAGGAACCATCAGTTCAAAATGCATAGCAAACTTTTCGCACTGGTAATGCGGCGGTGTGACTGCCTATGTGCACATCACACTGCCTTTCGTCCTTGGACTCAGCGAGGTAATTCTGAGGCAAAAACACATGAAGCACGAATCACATCACCCATGTGCAGCTGGGTGAAGATAGATGTCTGAGTTAGTCCTCTGGACTCTGTCTTTAATTAGTGGATAGTAACAGACATCTTCTGTTGGTGACTCACCCCAATCTATTTCAGGACGCCCATCAGAAGTTCCTGTTTCTGCTTCTTCTGCTTCTTTTCTAAGTAGGGAGTCTAACAATTGTAGTTTAGGTTTCAACAGCTCTTTGTCACCTTTGGTGAGGTGAAGCCCACCTGGATGTGTACATTCAGTAAAGGTCAGGAAGGGATAACTAAGGAGCAGTTTGGCTTGCTGGCCCTTATCCCTGTGCACAGAACAGGGCAGAGCCTGTTTGCTCCCCCTTGATGCAGTGTGGGCTGTGTTATGTACGTAGTGTGGGGTTCCACACTCCAGCTCAGGATGCCTGCATCCACAGTGCCCATGGGCAGCACAGGCACCAGACCGCCCTGGGCACAGTGTGGGACATCACTGCAGGGTGCAGTCCCTGTCCGATGGGAAAGCCACAGGACAGTGGCTGTGAATTATAAAACAAAGTCCACATGGCAGTGAGGATATGGAGGTTGTCAGCCCTTCCTGCAGCAGGGGGGTTGGAACTTGATGATCCTTGAGGTCCCTTCCGACCCAAGCCATTCTATGATTCTATCTGGAGGATGTACACAGCACTGTTACTCTGGACCTGCTGAGAGCAATGGCCAGACTGCTCTTTTGCCTTGACAGCTCATGCAGAAGCAGCCATTTGATTTTCGGTTTAGATGTGTGGCCACTTCTTGCCCCCACTACAACAGGTAGGAACTGCGTATGGACAGGATCGTAAACAGCCGCCAGGGCACCCTGTACTGTGTGCCCACCTCAGCCACCCCGTGATCCCACGACGTGGCATCGCTCCCTGCGGGCACAACCTGGCATCCAGAAGGAGGAACCAAAACGCCCAGACGAGACGCTTCCTCTCTCAATGACCTGCTGCAGGAAGGCAGCTGAGCGGTAGAGAACTGCCACCGAGGTGTGGGCGCCCTGAGGGCTGCGTGAGGCGCACCGAAGAGGGAAGAGCATGGCTTCCCACGGGCAGCGCCGGCGGCAGAGGGAAACCAGTCGGGAGCCCACAGGGCCCTTCTGGCCCGCGGTGCGTTTTGCTCTGTGATAAAGAAAGCAGACGGACCGCAGCCCGAGACGGAAAACATGATTCAGCCGGCCTCCGGAGCGCCCTTCCGCCGTTCACCAGCCTGACCGCCCCGCTCCGGGCCCGGCCGACGCGGGGTGTCCCCGGGGCTTCCCGTTAGCTCCATCTCCATCTCCGCCCCCGCGGTTCCTGAACAAAGCAGACGGCTTCGGAGAGCGTCAACACCCCCATGGCGCAGACGGAAGCGTTCCGAGCCCGGCAACGCCGCGGGGAGCTGCCTGCCCGCCGTGCCGTGCTCCCCGAGCTCCCCCTGGTGCCGGCCGGGCGCCAGGCCCGCGCCCCGGCCGGCCATTTTCTTCCCGCTACTTCTGCGAGGCAGCAGGAGGCCCCGCCACACGGCCCTGCTGCTCTGCGCTGACGGAGAGAAGGGGCTGTGCCTCATGCACCGGCTATTAGAGCAGGTGGAACGCAGCGGATGTGCAAGGGAAACGGTGACTTGTCTGATTTGTATAGATAAGAACCACGTCCCCTGCACAGAGGTGCTGAAGTTTCCGTCCTTGCGGTTGAGCGTATTCAGAAAGAAAACTCTCAGTCTTCTTAGGTTGCTTCCTGAATGTGCGCAATTGAAAAACATTAATTAGGCTATTGAAAGAGATCGAAGAGTGGATATGAGCACACCGGGGTGGTGGGTGGTGCGTTTCAGCAGTGACAGCAGTGGGTCACCTCTGCTGGTGCAGGTTTTAACAAGGGCAGCATGCAGGCTCTTGTTCATCGCTGGTGAAAATGCAGAGCTAGTTGTACTGGCTGTGCTTAAAAAACAGCGTTTTGTAGCTGAGAATTTGCTCTATCATGTAGTGTTATTGTGCGCTTTGTTGTAGCTTTCATGAATATAAATAGGAGGCATTACTTTCAGAGCAGCCTACCTCCATCATCAGTACCAGTGCTGTGTAAATGAACAGTTCTTACTGTTCATTTTTTTTTTTTTTTTTCGTTTCATTTTCTTATCTACCAGCACTTTTGATTTACGATAGACGCATGAATTTGGAGACTGCAGCAAAAGTGCTATCAGGCTTTGCATTCCTCGCAGGAGTTAGTGTTAACTCTATGAGAGAGCCAGATAAGAGCTGAGAAATTGCATCAGATTGGAAGAGGCTGAAGCTTTTGTATTTGATTTTTTTTTTTTTCCCCCTCTGTATCTGATTCAGTACTTGATTTTATTGTCATTGGAGCCTTGGGATCTATCGGAGCTTTTAGACTTCAATTAAAACACTGTCATTTCACATGGTGCCATAGGAAATAAGTAGCTCATTGTTCAGGTGTGAAGGAACAGGCAGCACCTAATCACAACAGGGCAAATCAACTGTGTACCTATCAGCTCAGCTGTTGATGTGCTCATAGCCTTCCCCAGCACCAGGTACCAAGCTTCTGCAAGGATGGTTTAACCAAACAGGTTTACCCTGCTTTTGTGCAAGTCTGAAGGCTTCACCTTCCCCCCCTTTCCCCATATATTTGCATAGCAAAACTGTATGGAAATAAAATATTTTACTGCCACTTCCCACCTACATTCTCTCCCCAGGCATGTGTTATCAGACTTCTGTTGGCAGCAATCAGCTGCACAACTGGGTCACAGCAGGGACTTTAGAGGCAGTCCTGACCTGCATAGATCCAGTGATAAAGCCTGGGCTGGAGCAGTGGCTGGATGGAGCTAATCAGAGCCCATGTACCTGAGTATATGAGCCCACGTACACTCTATTTGTGTTACAATGGCCAGGTACAGAGCTGGTAATACACAGTGGGAAGCAGACGACTACCAGGCATGTCCAACCTGTGGGCCACATGCAGCCTGGTGCAGCCTGTCCTGCGGCCTTCCCCTGCCCTACGCCATCATGGTGGCAGCTCTGCCCCAGCCAGGGCCCGGCCTGGCTCCAGGGGTGCGCCCATTGCTCAGCACCAACTGAACACCAATGTCTTATTAACACCAGTGTCTTATTAACAACCTAGTATACTTGCTACTCCATTTTAGTCAACATAAATACATTCTCTGCACCTTTTCAAATTTAACCTGTACAGTTGCAATCAGATATTCAACTCAAACATTTGATCGTGTCTCTTTTCCGGACCTTTATAAGCCCTCTCTTACCAGAGAAAGCCATCCCTCACTTCACGGTCACGCCTCATTCGTGTCATCGCTTTTTGGCAGTATGTACATTTGTGAGCAACTGTTTTCAAGGATGAAACACAGGAGGACTCATATTTCATGGAAAATCTCTAATGAACACCTTGATAGCTCACTAAGAATTGCAGCCACTGCCGTTGAACCAGACTGATGTGTTAGTTTCACAAAAACAAGGTCAAATATCCTACTGGTTTTTTTGTGCCCTTTTTGCTCTCCATGATCTGGTTTCTACCGGGGCACATTTATGTTGCAACAGGGGGAGGCAACTTGCTCCGCTCAGCTCAGCCTCTCTCAGGGGCACTCAGGTTAGGGGAAACTATCTGCTCATAAGAAAGCAGAGAGAGAGCTTTACAGACATCAAATGTTTTAGTTACGTAGCCTGGTTTGAGCTTTTAAATACAAGCAAGGATTTTAACACTGTCCACCCAAAGTCACAATGTCAGCCTAATGAAGTTTGCAAAAGTTTATGCACATTTTGGAAGATTAATGGAAGATTATTGGAAGTAGAAACCTTGAATAAGTAAAGAGCTTTATAACTTCTTACTTGACCTGTCAGTATATTTTCCTAAGTTTTAACATGAGGCAATAATATATTTGGAAAGGAGGTGTATGACCTGTGAGATAGTGTTCAGTGGGGAACATTGCATAAGCAATGGGGAACTGGCTCCATCTCTTCCTCTCTGGGCAGGGTAAATCCAATAATATTTTATTGATCGGGCTCTCTAACTCACTTTGGTTTCCACTGCCCAGCACACATTTGCAGAGCAGCCATGAGGTTGCAGGTTTGTGCGCTTTCTCTGAAGGGAGAATGAATACTTTTTTAAAATCACACACAAATTCATCCTTCTTTTACATGGAAGTTTGGGAATGAAATCACCGAGGCAGTTGCCAATCAAGATAATTAAGCCAGATAACTATTTTACATAGCAACATACTTGTCCTTGCAGTAGCCTCTCCTGAGGAGCGTGCTTCTTGGCTGCAGCCCTATGCTTGGTTTTCTCCATGGAGGTGAGGCCCACTAGGAGAATGTTTAGTGCTCTCCTCTTACAATGCAGCATCTCAGGCAGTGTTAGACTACCAGGGCTGATGACCTGACTGTTCCTGTGTTATGGTATACGCATTTTTCTGGAGAATATTCTTTTGGGATGGTCTTTCAAGCTAAGCTGGAAAATGGTCATCTGGCAGCTTTGACTTGCTGCAGCCTGTACAGTAATACAGTGCAGTTGCTGGGGAAAACTTTATGAGCTCCGTGCTTCTCTGGACTTGTCACTAGAGACCTGTGGTCTGCAGTGGATTTCTTTGCCTTTTTACCAGAACGTTTTGAAAATGAATTTGGTTTTAGATTGCAGGCTATCTACATACTTCAGATGCTGTAAAGATCAGCTCTGTTAGGTCCTTCTGTTCAGCTCATTCCTCTGCAGTGCTTTCCCTGGAAAATCTGTACGTAACATTTCTTGCACTGTTCTGCATGAAAGAAATACATTTATTTCTTCTGATGTGAAAAATTGTTGATTTAGACTTCACAGAAATGTGAATTCACACAGCGCAGGTTTATTGGGTGGATTTTCATTAACGAACTTCTGAACAGTTTTCCCTCAACATCTCAGCTAAGGGAGAAATAAACCTTAGTGACCACAATATAATACCTTCTGCCTTGAACAACACGACTGATTAGTTGTCTAGTTGGATGTGAATCAAATGAAGAGGGGATATTAATACAGTTAGATTAGACACTGGCTGACATGTAGAATAATAGAACCATAGAATCATTTGAGTTGGAAGGGACCTTTAAAGGTCATTTTCTCCAACTTCTCTGCAATGAACAGAGACATCTACAGCAACATCAGAGTGCTCAGAGCCTGGTCCAGCCTGACCTTAGCTGTTACCATCCTGGGAAACACAGGCACACCATTAAATTGTGCCTTCCTTTTTCCTGTGCACTAATTAGGGCACTTGACAATTCCTCGTTGCCTCTCTTTTCATGTATTTGCAGTATCTAATCATGGGCAGGGGCCATGCCATCAGGCTTTTGCTCCATGTCAGTGGCAATGGAAAGCCACACAATGCTCTGTGTTTGCTCACCTCATGCTTCTTCCAAATGTTGAGGTGGGGGCTGTGCATCCCCTGCCCTTGCCTCTGCAAGTGGAAGCTTCACAGCAATGTACACAGCAATGGTGTGCCTCCGGTGGTGCAGCGGTAGAATTCCCGTCTGCAACACCAGGGGGCCCGGGTTCGAATCCCCCCCTGTGGAGCAGGGGGTAGAAGTGCCGCTCTGCTACACAGAGGGCTCGAATCCCGGGAGTTGGACTCGATGATCTCTAAGGTCCCTTCCAACTCGCACAATACTATGATACTATGATGATGATACACCATATACAGCCATATACCACCATATATTACAGCTCTTCTTTCTTGACATGAGGTGACTTTTTATATCTGACGTGATAACAGGTGTTGCTCCAGTTGGATGTATATTCAAAATGCATTTGCATTTAATTGCTTCACACTGCAAGAAAGATTTGCTTACCAACTATTCTCCTCCCCAACCTTTCTAAAGATTAACTCTGGTTGTTGGTGCCAGCGGTGTTGCAACACTGGAAGGAGGAGGACACATCTGACCACAGCCCCAGATGTGATCTGAAGTCCAGCCTGTGTTGTAATAGTGGCCAGTGATCCCCCATCAAGAAAGTGTTGGCAGCCCTGTTCTTCACACATACCATGTTGTGTGGGTGTGTGAGATAAGCTGGCAAGTGGTCACATTGTGCCATCTCCATAAATCCTGTATCCCTGGGGCCACAGAGCCACAGTTCATCAAACTCATCATCTGGACTAGGAAGTGAGCATTCATCTGGGCAACAAAAGCATCAGAAAAAGAAAATCAGCTCTGTTTGCATCAGATCACCTGTTAACAGAAGGCTCCCTTGCATGTTTTCTTTAAACTATGTGCCATTTCCCTTCTATTTTGTTTTCTACCAATAGTGAAGGTGTTGGTGATGCAGAAGTAGAAGGTAATTACAGGATCATTACTGCAGTCAGAACATCTTGCAGATAAATTAACAAACTTCACCATCCTCTGAGGCAGAGAGGCTTTGTTATTACCACCCTTTGCAGATAGCTTGCTATTGTTTTGACATGTTTCTCCACATGCAAAAGACAGCAATATGCTTATAATCAGTACACTTTCAATCAGGGCGAGATGGAATAGGAAAGGGGGAAGAGCAGGTGAGAGCTGAAGCAAAGTAGTTTAGTGCAGGAATACATGACTGGGAATTAGCTCTGTGGTGGTTCCTAGGTCTCCCCATCCCAGTCCAATGTTAAGTGCCCATGAAGTTTTCAAGGTCGTGTTTGGAAAAAACAAGTAGAGGGCTATAAGGTGGCTGGTTTCAGGCCATTAGCATTAACAAAAGTCCACTTGGGAAAAAAGCAAAAGCCAAAATCATTCAAACACTTGCATGGAAGTCTCCTTAGCGCAGCAGCGCATCATTCTAAGTGTTAACAGTGAATCATTTAGCATACAAAAATTCATCATATGCTTCCATCCCAGCGCAAAGGAACATTCAGCCAAGTGACACAGTAAAATTGAATGTACAGTTGCAATCCTGCCCTTTAACGTCACTTGAAAACAATGACAACCTCCATCCTTACAAATGCCGTGAGAAAGCATGGCCTCTCTCGGGGAGAAGTGCAGAGAGTTCAGGCTTACACTGGGGAGGTGGGATAAGCAGATGTGGAAACCCTGGCCTGGAAAGGACCTCAGGAATTGCAAAGGTCAGGGCCTGTGCTTGTAGGAAGCTGTGACATGAATCTCATTCCAGCTCCATCCTAAAGGCAACCCCACTATTGTTTCAGAAACTTTTAAATCACACATTAGATTGCTTCCATTTTTACCTGAGTATCTTCATGCAATCTAGGTTAATTCTTGATGAGCAACACCTATTGTAATTCATTTCTTCTTGTCTTTTGACATAAGCTTTTAATTTTTGTTAGTGCAAGTAGGATGCCCAGCAGAGTATTATATAAAATGTTGAGCTGAAATATAATGTATCTGGCTTTTAGCCTTACTAGAGTCTTCCAGATCATTCCTTAGCAGGATGAATTCGTAAGAAACTGAAAAATGAATTAAGTTACTGTGCTCTTAGCCTGCTTTTGCTTGATAATTAAACCTCAGAAATACTGCTCTTGTGATCTGATGCCAAATAATTTCCCCAGATGTCTCGTGCACATTACCGAAAAGCTTTCCAGAGGAAAATATGGTGCTACTCATGTGCAAAACCTGCCTCAGAGCTTGGGACCCCAAGTGCTTGCAAACAGAGAACAGTAGCAGGGACACTACTAAGCAGCCCAGCTTAGGAAAGGAGGCTTCTGGATCTATTTTGTGCAACAACATCAAAATACACCTAAGCTTAATGTTGTCTCTACTGTTCCTTATGGCATGTTAGAAAGGTCAGTGTGAGCAGTCCTTTAAAAAAATAATTTACAACTGCCTAACATGCTGACTCTAGAACTATTCTTTTCATGACTTCGTTCTTTTCTGGCCTCAAGTGGTGGCGTCACTGATATTAATGCATCCGAGCTCATGGCTCCAAGAGAGGGACTGAGGTTGATGGGGCTTCTCTTCATGTATAGCAGGGCAGGAAGCATTTGTGTATTTGCTAGAAAAACTATGCAATAATAGGAGAGCCATGCAAAACTTCTCCAAGTGACCAATGTATTACAGTTGACTTACTTTTTGCAAGGCCTGGAGAAGTATCGGTTTTCTTTTCTTTTTAGTCTCTCTGCATTCCAACAGTATCACAGCAAGGTTTGTTTTCAATTACAAATAGGTGTCAGGAAGGCAATGGACATGAGCAGAGACATTTTGGCAGGAAGCAACATTACGCTATACAGAAAACCCTCCTCATACCCATAGTTCCAGATTGAGCCTTCCCCGCATTTTCTCTAGCACACTGTATGTTTTATATAGAAAATACTACTTGAAATGAAAATTACCGGACTGAAATAAAGTGCAGGATTTTTTTTTCTTTTCTTTTTTTTTTCTTCTTTTTTTCCCCTCCAGAATTAATTATTGCTTGAACAGGGAGAGAGCCGTAACAATGAGATTGATATTGGAAGCAGTCCAGCCTTATAGTGTCTGGGGTATACTAATTTGAAGTGGATACTCAGAGGTAGAAAGGAAATGATTGTGCTTTAAAAAGGCAGAGGAGAAATAACAGTCACAGGCAAAGAATGAAGTAAGCCTGAAACTGTAATATGAAGTAGCTTTAGAAAGATGAGCATTAAGTTTCAGGTGCAGATATAAAGCCTAAAAGGCCTAAGTATATATGAAATGTCGGAAGGAAGAAAATAATTGGCAAATATTTGAACAGTGGAGACGAAGAAATATTGAAATATTCTACGGCTACCTCCAGGTGGGGAAAACAGGCACGCAGGAAAACTGAGTGTGTCAGGAAGATTCAGGGAAGGGATAGCAAAAGATAGATAGGGGTGCATAGGGGTAGCAAAGATGGTAGCTACAAGAGACATCTATAGAACTGAGTGTCATGGAGAGAGCTTTGGCAGAAGGCTGTGTAGGGCTGGGGTAACCTGTGCAGGAAGTGGTCAGATATTAGTTTCTATGGTGATGGGTTCATCTCTTGGTGTGTGACATCTGACCGAGATGAAATGTGACAGAATACATAAGAGGCTAGCATGGAGGTGAGCTGGGACCGTGAGATGAGCTGGTCTTCTACTATCAGGGCTGCTCACCATGAAAATCCCTTCACCTCTCACGTTCCTGCCTCGCGTGCCATCTGGCACAAGGAAAGAACACATTTGTGAAAATGAAGTGAGTGAGATAAAATAATGCCAAGGATGTGAAATACTGGAACTGAGACCTAATAAGGAGAAACAGCTGACAAAATACTTTGTTTACTGCTGCGATAAGAAATCCCCTGGACAGGATGTGCCACGTGAAGATGTGCAAAATCATCAGGAACCACAGTTCCTATGAAGGAAACAAAACAGGAAGCTTGTCATGAATCATCAGTAAGCAGGCCCTTGACAGGTTACAGGACTCAGTCTGCAATGAAATTAATAGCCTGCCAGGGGCTGGGGGGAAGATATTTAAATAGCATCCTAACAGCATGACAGAAGCTTCCAAAAGGCAGACTGAAAATTCAGACTGGTCGTGTCTGCTTGGCAACAACATGTGACAGAGAGGAGTTGCCACTGCCTGAGTGTGGGAAGCCTCGTTAAATAAACAGTCCCAGGCACTAATTGAGAGTGTACATAAACAAAAAAGATGTAAAACTGTGAGCATGCCTGGAGACTTAGGAAGCCTTGGGATAAGTTAAGTGGCACTCAGTTGGCAGTGACAACCTCTCTACAGGCATCGATTTCATTAGCATCCCACCTGTAATCCTCAGCTCATCACCCACTGGTTTGCATCTGTGGTTTATAACAAAGTGCCCTATGGCCCTTTATTAGCAGAGCTGTTTAGCACTGTTTATCAAGTGGAACTGATGAAAATGAACTGGTGTTTCAAATTAAATTGTCCCATTCCTCTGTCCTTATCCCTTTCTCCAAACATCTGAAGATCTCTCGGTTTTCTTCTGTAACTGAGTAATTCATACCCAGTGATACTTTACATACGATCAAGTACAGTATAACTGAATTAGCTGTTGCTTTTTGCTATGAGTCACTTTGCAATAAGGTGGGGAACAAAACCTGCCTTACCTGCCAGCTCGCTCTTTCTGTTATTATAGCAGTGACCTCTAGTGTACAGCTCTCGGTATCTAAGTCTGGCATTTCCAGCGTACAGAGCAAGGCCATTTTCTACCTCATGGGAAGGAAGCAACAGTACAAAGTGACCTTTCTGTCTATCTTGGATTCCACTCCAAGAAAATAAGAAGTGCTCCCTCAACACCTCGATAATAGAGAAGTATGGGCAGTGTTAGGTGTGCCATTGCCTAGCCCTCATGCTCTTCAGCATTCTCTTCTTGGTGTTGCTCTCTGAGACACTTTGTAGCCTGTAGCACTGTCTGCGCTGTTATTTTCTGTTGTGATAATCTAGATTACCTGCAGTGCAGGACAATAATCTAGTGTCTAGTAGGTGAAATCAGATGGGATTTCTTGAAATGAAAAGTGATAATTACTTGTAATGAGTTGTGTTTAAATTGTTTCTGCTGTAGAAATTCCAGGGGAATCACTAGGAGACACGGTAATAATCTTTCTGCAGCTCTGAGCTCTGCCTTTCATGGAGGCCAACACTGGATGTTTCCCCGCTTGAATTCCTGCAGGAAAATCGAACACTTCATCACGTGGCGCTTCTTGATGTTATCTTCCCAATCAGTGGGAATGGAAGTTGTCCTGACCAACTGCAGCTGCCCAAAGGGAGGCCTTTCAAACAGGCTGGTTATCTGTCCAATGCAGATGGGCGGGATGGCTTGGGGAGGACAGAGAGATGGCCCTGGGCTGCCTACGTCTCTTTTCATGGACCACTGAGACAGCAAGGATATCTCCAGGCCTCTCTTGTAGTAATAGAGAGGTCCATATACAAGAAGCAGGGCTATGGGGATGGGCATCTGGACATGGGAATTTCATGACCACAAAACTGGCCCAGGATTTGCCACTACCATAGAGTCTCATCATCTGAGATTTTATACTGGATCTCCAGATGACTGGCAGGGGAGCTCCCTCAACCTCCTTTGAGCCAGTTTTCCTGCTTCCATTTTCATGTTTAAGGGCTCTTGATAATCCCAGATATTAATTTATCTGTAAGGACATCAATGACCAAGGGAGGATAACAACTCTTCCTAAAAACTGTGATTGTGTTTCAATCTGTCCATCTTGACAGTTATTTCTATTCAGCAGTCACTGATGTTTTAGCATAGCTGATAAAAAGAAAACATATTTCAGGCAATGAGGAGGTGAGTGGTGGCTGGTGGGGTCTATGCATAAATAAGCTGACATCACCTGCAAACTGATCTCTAGTAGGTGAAGTTACAGAAATTCATTGGGGAAAGGGTGAAGAGCTGGTTGCAAAGGGAGGAAAACATGTTTCAGTATGGTTGGCTTCCTGCTGCAAAACATCCAGTCTTATTGCTGAAGTGTTCTAAAAATAGACAAGCTGGCTCATTAACCTTATGAGCATTTAAAGAGAAGAGGGATCGTTACCCAAATTACATCCCTTAAAAGGGACTTTCACACTGGGGTAAACTTAAAAGAGAACATTTACGCAAAAAGCAATTTTCTTTGCCTCTGCAATCTTCTGTATTCCCCTAACTCTCGTTGGAATAAAAAACTTCCTCCCTCTCCAGCCTGATTCTCTTCCTTTTTTTCTTAATCCAGCTGTGAAATCATAAAGCTCAGTGTTTATGACAATAGTTTGCTGCCATGGCAACGGTTATGTCGTCATAAATTTAGCCGTATGATATGACCTCCCTGGCTGCAGGAACAAGTACAGAAGGAAGATATGCTTGGAAACGAGGCTTTGTTTAACCAGAAATGTCTATTTGAGGCCCTTTTTGCATTGCACACACAGCAGCCCTTTAATAAGAGGACCTTTGATACAAACTGTGTACCTAATTGCATACTGCTTTATTATGCCGTTGGAATTGCTTTTGAATGTCACCTTTGAATGCAAGCTCTCTTTATTGCTGAACATTCTGAATTCCCAGCATCCTAGCACAGTGCTGACATGATTTCTACAACCTCAAATCATTGTCCTCCTGGGCAGTTCACTGTGCCCTGTAGCTTTGCTTGTTTTCTTCTTTTTGAGCTGAACAACATCTTGAAAAAGGAAAAGGAAAATCTATTATGGTGCAGATGTTGGAGGCAGTTTGTTAGGATTCTGGGACACCTCCTCCACCAGACTTTACCTTCTGTCCTCTCATTATCTTTGTAAAGATGAAGGGTCTTTTGTGCACTGTATGGCTAGATGTTTTAAATATGCATGTATGGGCATAGCTGTCATGCCCTGCTGCAGCACCCTCTGCCTCCAAGTGAGATAACCCATACGTAGACGTACACACATGCAGTTTCTCATATGGAAGGTGCTGTCTAGATATAAAAGCTAAACAGCAGAGGGCCTGATGAAAGACAAGGGCAGCATGACCTCCTCTATGCAGAAGCAGATATGAGGCTTAGCAGCTGAAGTTATACACAGTCGGGTCCTCCCCTGTCCTTACTCACCAAGCCTGTGTGATGTTTCCTTGCTGATCTTTGGCCTTCTGGTGGATGAGCTGTCTTTGTCACAGCTAAGGAAGCTGAGGCATGTGGGGTCCTAGGTGCCCCCTGCTCCTCAGCCCGCACTGCAACATTTGGGGGCAGAAAAAGGCTATGTCGATAGAAAATGGATTAAAAATTGACCTCCAGCATTTTTAAATGGCAATCTGCTGTTTCCACAGGAGATGATGCTCAGCTCAAATGTGGGACAGAAATGGGCTTGCTTAAGCTGTCAGTGGCACGAATGTTCCTAGGCATGTCCATCAGTTGGTTGGTGTGTTGCTTTAGATCTCCATTCAGAGGGAACTCACAGCATTTTCACATACAATTCTAGCCTTTTTCTCCTTTGTATCCCCCGATTCTTAGTCTGATCTTGATAAAAACATAGTAATCTGTGCAACTGAGGACATACTCTTCCATACCTCCCTGACCTTCCCTTGGACCCCTGCATGAACGTCCCCAGTTTTATGAACTTTCTTCATAAATTGGTAGATGTTTAAATCTTTTTGTCCTCTTTTCATCCCTCTCTTTGAACGTCTTCCAGAAGTTCTCTTGTCAGTTCTGAAAAGATGTCCCCAGGTGAAAGCTGTGTTTGTACTGAGACCGACCTGTAGCTGGGGAAAAGCTTCCACCTGTTTTACATTTCAGCAGTTCATTTTTGCTTGTGTTTCACCTGCCTGCGTGTCATTGCACAGCCCAGGATCCATCATGCAAGCTGGAATCCATTAGTCAGCCCAAGATCCATTACTCTTCTAGGCTGGACTGTGCAGTGCAAGCAACATCTCTACAGTCTATATTTATACATCTGATATTTCCTGTAGACAGCAAGCATTTCATAATATATTTTAAATCTCAGCTTGGCTGCACTCTATTACCTCAATTTATCTAGCTCATGCTGTATTTTAAGTCTCCCCTCCAAATCACTCCTTAGTTTTCTGTCTTCCACAAAGCCTACTGTATACATTTCCATATGGTACTTTCGTAACATATGAAAGTACCACATAGAGGTGAACTTGAGGCTTTTATAAGATATATCCCACCATCTTCACTCATTGCAAGACTGACTTAACTATTAAAGCTGTCCCCTATGTTTGTGCTTCCAGAGGAATCCCTGCTTCAGGAAAGGCTCTTATTGCTACATGTCCTCCATTTGTCAGACTACCCAAAAGTCTTTTGTGCTTAAGTCCTACAGAGCCGCTATAGCTGGCAGAAGAAGTGTGCTGTGTGAGTATTCCTACAGCCCTCCTAGAAGCCTTGCACTGATTTTGGGGTGGTTTGTGAGCTGCTGGGGTGTTCTTTTAATGTGTGTTTTCCCCTCTGGTGCTAAGCAAAACATGAAGGACTTGGTCTTTTTGGTTGCTGGCAGCGGCTTGCAAAATGCAGATGTACAGTAAATGACAGGCCTTGTGGGGGGTGTTGAAATGAAGCAATGGTGGGAAGAATTTCAGCTTAAGGAGAAATAGTGTGGGTGTGGTGCAGTACAGAAAGAAAATTGGATAGAAAATGAAACTGGGGAGTGAAAACCTATTTGTAACAGGGCTTTGAAATCTGGTTGTGGCCTGGCCCTGTCTAAAATGATTTAGAGCCATAACTATTTCCTGCGGCTTGCTATTCCATAAGGGAGAACATTTGATAGCAGAGCAAAAGGTTTGTTATTTCTGAACATATCCAGAGAAAGCCTTATAATTCTTGTGGGAGAAAACAGAGGACACTTGCTATACCCTGAACATGGCACAGATGTCTGGCTGTTTTCCATGCCATGTGTGATCTTCTGAGCATGCTGGGAAAGTGAGAGCTCTGAAGGAGAGAGCTGCACCCCTTTGCAGCAGGGAGGAGACAAGATCTCACCCAGGCAGATATCATATTTGATGAAGGACTGTTAGGAGAAGTAGGTGCATAAGAAGTTGATAGATGTAACTGCTGTACCCATTAAATTTGTCATAAAAATAGACATTTTTTTTTTTGTCTACAATCTCTGTGCTTATTCTTTAGATAGAGTTGTTTACTCTGAAAAATGTAATTTAGGAGAAAGCCTGCTTCCTCATAAGTGTTATGAGCCTGGGAGAGGAGTTTGGCAGGAGTTTAGAGTGAGTCTTATACCATGGTAGCCAGAAAACATAAACACAGAGCAATGGTACCACTGTGCCCACTGCTCTCTGCTTCGCCTCCTGCAAGCTGCGCTTTCTCTGTCACTTGAAATACATCCATTGCTCAGCCTCCTGATGTGCAGAGAGCCTGTTCTACAGCCAGATACAGGAAGGTCTCCTGACTGTCAGCTTCTCTTAGACCAACTCTTGATCGTATTTAACTACATATTTCCCCACTTCTACTACAGAACTTTGGATAAGCAATCTAAACAAGTGCATTTTCCCACCTTCTACTTCATAAAATTAAAGTTGCATTGGTAACAATATTCATGAAGAGTCTCTGCTCTTGATTCTTGTCTTCTTGAGGAATACAACTTAAGAAGCCTATAGAGTTGACTTTTTGTACTGGGTAGGAATAAATCTTTATGCCGGTATATCTAATCAACCATCTATCAGTAAGAGTTAAGACAGATAAGTGATTGTCTGAACATAAATTGTGAGTTTCACTGCAGCACTAAAGGTGAGATATCCCCTTGCTGGGCAGTTTGGCAGGCGTCTTTGCTTCCTGAGGTCAATGGGAAGCTGTTAGACATAGCTTGCTGATCTTTAGTACAGCCATTTAGCTTCCTCCTGCCTCTTTCTGATTCTATAAAACAAGATAGGCCTTGGATGTCACCTTACCAGAACACGATCTCAGTGCTTTAGGAAAATCTGGAGTTCTCTGTGAAAAGAGGTTGACAGCAGGTTTCAGAAAATGGCAAGTGGCCAGCTGGACAATCTACTCATTTGTAAGATCATGATGGTCACTGTTGGGCTAAGATACTGCAGCAGGGTGAGTGACAGCAAACACTGAATAGGGCCTTGAGGCTGCAGAGGGTGAGTCAGCAACAGGCAGGTGTAACTACGTTGTATATTTGTGCTAGCATCCTCATTTCTTCTTCTTTGTTGTATTCTTTATCCTCTTCTTTTTTCACCTGAACAGTAGCTACTCATGCATTAGAAATACCACACAGCACGTCTGTACTAGTGATGTGTGTATGTATATACACGTAACGCTTCTATTTCTGGTGCCACAAACATACTTTTGAAGTGCACCACTTACTGCTAACAGCTAGTTTTTAGCTGCGACACTGTAAACTCCTTCCTTCCCTCCAAACGCACGGAGCTGATGATAACCCAAAGTAAACTCAGAAGATGAAAGAAGGAACCTCTCAAGCTGAAGCATATTTCTTATCTCCCCAGACCATGATCTGGGTTTCCTTTGTGACTTACAGAGGAAGCCTAATGATTTCTACACGTTCGAGCTGATGGAGGGAGCAGCAGCCACCCAGAGTTGCTTGCAGTCAGGCTTCAGGGTGGCATGGGGACAGTCACCCATGGCTGCCCCATCAGCCTGCTGTGGTGCTGCGGGGAAAGGTTGGGAGGCTTTGACTCATCACAAATCATTTCTTGAGGGGAAGGGAGAAGATGGAGGGGTTCTGCAGGACTTTATAATCTAAAACTGGATTTTCCCTGAAGTCTAACTAAAAATAAATCATCTAATATTATATTCAATTAATTTTGCCAAATTCATTTAATTAGGAGGGAAGAACTTAATCTCACAGAAAACAGACAATTTCCAAAGGCTGGCAGAAGAGTATGCCACAAGAGTATGTCCCTATGAATTGCTGTGAGATGAGGGGTGTGCAGGATTACAGGGAAAATATAATGACACGTGAGAAGCTGAGGCGGCAGTGCAACGTGAGATACTTAACCTTGAGGAGGTGGCCTGTGCTGTTGGGAAGACAGGTATTGTGGAACTTCTCATTTCTTTTAGG
Source organism: Excalfactoria chinensis (assembly GCF_039878825.1). NCBI lineage: Eukaryota > Metazoa > Chordata > Aves > Galliformes > Phasianidae > Excalfactoria > Excalfactoria chinensis. The sequence goes on from NC_092827.1 coordinate 42,794,613, forward strand.
GAAAGAGAGTAAGAAGCAGAAATACTACAATAAAACAAGAATTTCATGTTATTAGTAGAGCACTAATACTAATTAGTAAGAGCACTAATACTAATTAGTAGAGCACTAATAACTGACACTTCAATAGAGTGCTTTGCGCATGAACTGGTGAGCAGAAGAGGAACTGCATCTCTTCTTGCTTGTTTTAAAAGTTCAGTTTTCTTGTATATTATGCATCTATTTCTGTTTTCTGTCGAGTTGCACAAGTGCTTGGTGCACATGACTCTACAACTGGAGAAGCCAGTTTAGTATTTATTCTGCTCTCATGTTATTTGAGAATCTGTAATATTTCAGACAAGGGTCAGAAGTTCCAAGATGAATCCAGCTGCCCCGACACGGCCAACATCTGAAACGCTGAGTTACATAAATACCCTAAAAGTGCTTCAGGAACCAAGATCATCCAAAAAAACACACCACCCGACAACCCAAAACTCAACAAATCAACCAAACGAAATGGGAAAAAAGAAAAACCCGATACTCAGTTCTCTATGAGTTTTCTTAACAGTGGAGTCTTTTTGAGGATTTTGAAACCATTCTTGTCTACAGGCTCGCACGACAAATCCTACATGATGACAAGTCCATCAGAAGTTTTGTGATCTTTGGTGTTTTTTTTCTTAAGGTCTCAGTTTCTGTGACTAAACAATTCCTTGACAATGTTGGCTTTCAGTTTCGGAAAAAGGCTGTAGCCCTTTGGCTGCAGGGCCAGCTTCAGAGAATGACAGCCTAGAGACTGAGTAAGCAGGAAAATAATAATAATGAAGTTCATTTTTAATTATCGTGTGCTTTTCAAAACAACCTAATATGAGTTTTGATGTTTGTGGCATGATTGCTGAGCATGATAATTTAGCAATATCAATTAGTGTTAGGGAGGATGATGCTGGGGACAAAGTGACTGGGGCTCGCTGTGACTTTTCCAAGCGAATTGCAGAGTTCCACTGCCCTTTGGTAGAGGAGAGCTGTTGTCCTTCCACCCTGGAGGAAAACATGGGCTGGGGCATCTGAAGTGGCTGCTGCATTCATTTTGAAGATAGGCCCCCTTGGCCCAAAACTTCTTTTGCTGTGTAATTTATTTTTATTTTTATTTTTATTTTTATTTTTATTTTTATTTTTATTTTTATTTTTATTTTTATTTTTATTTTTATTTTTATTTTTATTTTTATTTTTATTTTAACAAAAAGACTATACGATTTGCAATTTAGCTTTTTTAATGCATTGCTCTGTGACACTCGAGGGCTCCCCTGAGTTCCTGCAGGGACAAGAAGGATCAAATACTGGAGTTGCCACAAATCTGGGAGAAATCAGGACTTTGGGCTGAGGCTGCACTGTTCTTACCAGCTACAAGAGTGGGCAGCACCACTGTCAGTACAGATGTGAAGAACCCAAGGCATGGACTTGAACTGCAGCACCAAGTGTGAACGTACACTAGATAAAAGAGGTTGTACCAATGGGGCACTTCAGTATTTGTAAGATCTGATATGAGGGTAAGGGCCAAGGGAGAAAAGGCAGGGAATGCAAACAGGTGTTATTATACCATGAAATACTTCCTAAGGCTCAAATCTCTCGCTGCAGCTCCCTTTTCTCCTATTGAAACCACAGCAATGCTCACAGAAGACACATCTATGTAGCCTCAGTGGCATGGTATGGCTGAAGCTAAATTAAATGTATTTCTATTCTTAGCAAAATCAGCACATCACTGTCTGTTTCTTTTCCCAGATTGCCACTGATCAGATGAACAGCCCGCTTTACTAACCTATTTCCACTATGAAAACCATCCATACATTATTAATATTTTCCCCAACACATTTAAACATACTTTTTCTTTACTCACTCAGCTCCCGAGGATATCTGTGTGTGAATTCTGTGAAGCCAGCTTCCTTCCCACCACAGAATAAAGCATGATGATTGGACTTGATGATTCTAAAGGTCTTTTCCGACCTTAATGATTCTATGATTCTGTGCTGGACCTGCCTCTAGCTTTGCCCCTCTTCGGTGCTCTCCCAACATAGGGTATATGAAGTACAGTGATGGTTTGACATCCTCAGAGAAAGAGCAATGATTTTTGTCCTCCACGCTTGACCATGTGACTTGACAACTGCTTAGACATCAGCTCAGCAGCTTATCTCTGGGATCAAAAAGTTCAGAAAAGGGTTTCCTGCCCATGAAAGGAATGACCAGGATTTACGGCACGGCGCAGATATGTCCCTCTGTGAGTCCTGACTGCTGAATCCGCAGTGCTTTGGTGTAGGAAGGCAACGTTCCCCTGTCACTTCTACCTGCTGATGCTCACTTGGCAGCACCATGCAGAGCAGAGCCACGTCTGGAAAAGTCCTTCTTGAACAAGTTTCCCCTTATTCTGACCCAAATTCGCAGTTGCTGTTTGGAGTGATTGATGCTGTCTAAAGGAACCTTTCAGGGGCTGCCTCTGAGCTGCAGCCATCCAAGAAAAGCACAACAAAGCCACCTTCATGCTTGCTGGGCTTTTTTCTCATGATAATCAGCGCCTGTATCACCTACAGTGCTGTTTGGCTGTTCCAGCCAGCATTAACCACCGGAGTAGTGAGAACTGTTGGCTGTGCTGGGACTTGATGTGAGATGTGGGGCAGTGACTCTCTGCTGTTTCCAACCAGATTCTCCACCTTCTGCTGAAATAACAGTTTTCAGTAGAAATAACAGTTTCTGCAGCACGCAAGATCTTGGCAGGACACAATGGGAACTGCAAAACACAGCCTCTGCCTCCTAATGCTACATTCAGCCCAAATTACCCTCTTGTTTCACAGTGCTGCCATCAGCTTGCCATGGGCTTGCAGCGTCCTGCCAGCATCACCAAGGCCATCACCCACAAAAGCCTGCACAAAGCCAGGAGACAGTGATCAAGTGGCCAAGGTTAGTGGGAAGCTATCACCACACAGCCTCCCTTTGGCTGGTTTGGTACCTCTCTCTGCTGGGAAGCAGGGAACATCTGTAGGAGCTTTTTGTTACTAAGGTGTTTTTTTTTTACTATTATGCTTTTCCAGCAAATTCCAATAATTAAGTAAATGCCTCGGACACCTTCAGAGAGAAGTTAATATGTCAGTGTCAATGGCTTTGAGGCTGTCTGGCTCAACAGAAAGGTCTGGGTGATGCTATGTTTGTGTGTAGGAGCCTCAGGGGTTTTAAGTTATGGCTCATGCTTCATAGCACAGACCAGGAGCAATTCCCCCATTCTTCCCATGTTCATCACTGCACAGCTGGATGCACATGGAGGGAGCAACATGACAGAGGTGGGGACAGTTGCATTCCCTGAACCATCACGTCTGAAAGGACTCAACCTGTCTGTGCCCTTAACAACAGCTCCTGTGTTTTTCTCTCACTGGTACAGAAGTCGCCGATCGTACTTGGATTCTGATACTGCCAAGTGCTTCAGCTTCAGTTTTATCTAATCAGGACTGAATTCCTCTGCCTCTTTGACTACTTTTCTCCAATTTTATGTGTTTGCCAGGCCAGGCTCCAGCCCTGCAGGTATTTAGGGTTGGAACTACATGCACGGCCAACAGCTGCTTGTGCACAGCCACTCTGCAGGTGGATGCTTGTCCTGCAGAAGTGAGGCCAGGAGTCCCAGAGGCTGATTCTCCCAGCTGTCTTTTTAATTTCATTCAGACATCAGGTGCTCCTGGGGCATGATGAACACACTAACAACTGGTACGCAGCGCTGTTTGTTCTCCTGAACTCTGTGTGTGCTTTTTTCCTAGATGTTTCAGAGCAGTGTTGACATTCAGAACTGCAACAAAAGCTGTTTACTTTCCAAGCACAGCAATTTCTCCTGTCAGAAAGAAAGAAATGGAAGGGAATTATGACCAGGTCATTTTGATAGCAGCAGTGACAGCTGTGACAGCCATCTGTGGGAGGGCATATCTCTAGCCAACAGCAGCTGTGTCCCCTTGGTGGTGGCTTGCTCATATGTCACACCAAGCTTGCAAAGCTTGCACAGGTTTCTGACCCCAGTGGACCTCTTGCACCTTGGTTTTATCCCTTTTCTGAGGTGGCTTTGGGTCTCAAATTGATACTTAAACATACCAGGGTGAGTTTGTGTTCAGGAAGAACCCATGAGATGCTCCAAAGCATTTGCTGCCTTTGGAAAAGCAAGTGGAAATCTCCAGTGGGCTGAGCTCTGTTCTGCCATGGCTGTGGTGTTTGTAGGATCCCAGCTGGATGTTCTGATGGTATCTGTTTCCATTAGATCTACAGAAATTCTAGTTGGTAGTTGACCCTTCACACCCAGTTCACAACCCTGGGATATGTCCAAAGCAGTGCCCTTGCCCATGGCAAGATGCTGGAGTGCACTCTGTGCTTCACTTAATGTCACTTTCTCGCTAATGTCATAGCTGGGTACTGGCCAGCATCACTCATCCATGTGTGTGCACCCCAGGCTGTATCCCTGCATGCTGGACCTTGCCCTGAATCACAGATGTGGCTCTGGGAAGCAGTTTTGCCTGCTTTCTCCAGCTGCAGGCAGAGCAGAAGCAGGTTCCCTGGGACATGTTGTATGAGGTCTTTATGGAGATGAACATCTCAAACTAAGAAAACCTTCTGGGTGCAGACCAGATGTGAGCTTTTCTGATGTTTTTGATAGAGATAACAGAGAGAAACACATGGTCAGCCTGTGGTGGCTTCCTTTAGCTGCACTCTGGCATCAGATAGGAGATTTGACTGTGTTCTGACATAGCAAAAAGATCAGCACTCTGCAACTGGACAAGACCACTGTAGAAGAGGAGAAGCTCTCCATTCTGAATACACCAGCTTTATCAGAACAGTGATAATCCATACATTTCTGAGGCTGAACATTCCCTTCGATTGCCCCTTGCAAAGACCCAGGAGCAATAGGCATATAGGCAGATAGCCTTTATCTGCAAGGTCACCCAGATGGTGGGATATCCCCAACTACCCAGGTCACAGAAGTGCAGGAAGTAAGGCCAGATGGGAATGGGAAATCATCTGAGGACATCTCAGTGCCGAGCTGTGCACTGCACCTGGCCACTCTTGCTGTGGGTGGCCAGGTTCAGTGTTTGGCTGAGGTTGTTCTGCAAGAAGGATCCCCAGACAACGAAAGGTGCCCTTCTCTGACCAGACATTATCCTTTGCTGCCTCTATGGTCAGCAGAGAGAAAAAGGCACGGAGCTACGCTGAGATGTGATTCATCTCCTGAGGAAGAAGTGTCCCTCTGCTCAGAGGAACTGCACCGAGGAAAAGCTTGCTGCCCCCACTGAGATGGATGGATCCCAGCTCACTGGGAGCTGTCAGCATTGGAGGACATCCAGGGGAATCTCACCCCAAAAGGCAGAGGCCTGTCACCTCCCTCCCTATATTGTGCTGTAGTTCATTCTCTGGTAAATATTTGTGTCTCAAGGATGTCTGGCTGGGGCTGTGGATTACCCAGACTGCCGATGAACTGCTGTAGCAAAGTAAACAAATATATGAATCAAAAAACATGCAACTGCTGTCACAGGGTTGGGTTTTTTTTTTGTTTGGTTTTGGTTTGGTTTGGTTATTTTTTCCCTTATATTAAACAAGGGTTTAATTAAGAAAAAATCCGACAGATGGCAGGGCAGTACCTAATACAAGATAGAGCACTTCTGCGAATTTAAGGTGGTTCTTTAACAGCCCTTTCTGCAAAGGAGAAGTGAGAGAGCCGTGTGTCTCGTAGTCATTCCTCAGTGGTTCATGTGAGCATTTCTGGCTCTGAGCTCACTGAGGAGCCTTATGCCTTCACCATTCCTCCCTTTCCTCTCTCCCTGAGGGCCGCCCCCAGCTCACCCTGCTGCTGCCTCTCCTCCCTTGGCTCGATGGTGAGGGCTGGATGGAGCACTGGGTGAAGTGAATGGACACAGCTGTGCGGCGGAGGTGGTGGTTTTCATTTCCCTGATGATTTACAAGGAATTCTGCTGTAGCCATGAAGAAGAAAGGGCAGCTATGTGGCTAAATTGCTGAGGTGGCAATCCCAGCACCATGTGGCAACGTCTTCTCGTAAGCCCGGCAAGCTTGCAGGCCCTCTGGAGAGTTTGAGCTGATGTGAGGTTTTGCTTGGACATTTTAGGTTTGATATTTTTTTGTCCAGAGGAAACTGAAAATAAACCAAATGCAGCTGTTTAATCTGAGTTTCCCATGAATTTTTTGCACTCTTTCTTATGTGTAATCTGTGGTGAGATTCTTAAATAGTAAAAGAAAGGAATTCCACACTATTTTCCATACTTTTGCAATAGGAAGGCGAGGAATTTTTTCCCTTGGATACTGATTTACAGAGCCTGAGAGACACAGACTGGGTCCTAGGGTGGTAACACACTCCCTCATGCCCTTTCTGACACCCTCCATGTGACAGCCAGAAGACAGACTGCTGCCATTATTGAGAGCCCCTTGTTCGGATGGGATGCACCCACACAGTGCTCACTCTTCATGCTCCCCCACTGCCAACTCCCCTGCTTCTCCTGGTTTTTACAGAGTCACCCAGCGAAGGAGCATGTCCTTCAGTACTGAAACTGGAAGCAGCTTCCTCATTCAGGAGAGGAGAGGTAGAGGTGGCCATGACAGCTGTGAGGCAGGGATGGGCAGAGCTCACTGTGGGGGATTCTCCCCCTTGTGACAAGCACTTGGCATGAAAAAAACCAATGTAAGGGTATCTCTGCAGACACCTTCAGACACTTTCCCCACAGAATGATGAGCTGAGTTTGTCTTTCAGGTGATTTGGAGCCAAAATAAATCTGGAGATAGCAGTGGGAATAGACCAATATTTAGGTGAGACATTTCTCAACATATTAATAATAATATCAACTGGAAATAAAATAGAAAAAAAATCCCCAATTGGTGTTCTGGGAGAAAATACAGCTCTGTTTTTTCTCCAGTGTGTCTTCTGTGCTCTCACCTCAGGGAGGCCTTGAGTAAGATGTTGGCCAGGACCTTATTTTCATTTCCATCAGGAATGTTTTTTAGTTGGCACACAAGCTACATGTGCAAAGCAGAGGAGCTTGGGAAGCTGCTTTACTCTTTCATCCTATAACTGACAGTGGAAATCCTCTGAGAGTCACACAGGCTCTGCAGCAGCTCACACATCTCCTGATATGCGAGGTTGGCTACCCTGCCCCAGTATGGCACGGTGATGACATTTCTCCCTCAGCATGCAGCAGGGTATGCTCTGCACAGTGCTGGGGGCTGGATCACACTATTTCAGTTGATTCAAGCTTATTTTGTCACAGATAATTCAATATCAGATGAAAAGGAGAAAGCTGAGCTCTACTCTGTAGGTAGAACTGGCCAATTTCAGCACGTAATGGGTTAGTACAGCATGGTTACACTTCTTTACTTTGTCTGTTGGGTCCCCAGTTGATCTTCATTTTTACTCCATTTGCTCTCCCTGAGCTGTGTTTTGTAGCCTGTGGCTCTCCAGATGGGCTGCACAGAATCAGTCCACAGCTGGGTTGAGTGCAGGACAGTCTTGCTCAACGTGCATGGTATTTTTGAAAGGTCAGCTAATGGGAAAGCTAAGCCTGCATTTGCTGACAAATACTAAACTGAAGCAGTTCAGATAATTTCTTTCTTTTCACACGGCCAATAGCCATGGAAAGGTAAAACTCTTCAGAGATGCCTCCACAGGAACACACACACTTTACTGCATCATTTCTTAATCTGAGGCTCATTAGAAGGCAATGTGATAAAGACACCTATCTGCATAAGCCAGTTTTGAAAATGGGCTTTAGACATCTTAAATCAATGGCTAAATACTTTGATCAATTGGGTATCATGTTCTGGCTCTGAGAAGCGCAGTAAATCACTTTGGAAGTGAACAAGAGCTGAAATAGGAACACATGGCAAGGAACATACCAAAGCTACCCTTGTGTAGAGCATTTCCATCCCTTTGCAGGGGATCACAGTGTTGCAGATGGGCACAATCTCAGTGCCAGGAGGGAGGTGTGTGCAGTGCAGCCCCACTGACACCAAAGACAGCTCTCAGGAGGCATGGCTGCATAGTTGTTTTGGAGCCTCAGCCTGCATAGCTGTTTTGGAGGTGGCAGCTTCTCCAAACAACATGTAAGAGAATGCTTCAGGTGAGCCAAGGGCAATATGTTGCTGTACAACGTGCTCGTTTCTTTTTACTCATCTGTTTTTGAGCAGACACACAGCAGGTTTTACCGTGTGAAACAGAAGAGTCTTTTTGTAGCATTTGTACATGAATAGAGACAAAAGGACAAAACCTTGCTGCCAGTGCCAGGCTCCAGGACTGGCACCCACTTATGTGAAGCAGCCAAACCCAGCCTTGGCTTTGCTGGGTGCTGGCACAAGGGCTCCACCGAGCCCTGGAGGAGCAATAAAAATCCTACCCTATAGCAAATATCAGCAGTGAACGCTTAAGGCATTTTGTCTGAGATGGCATTTTGCTATAGAAAACAGATATACTCATTTATAGGTTTGAATTCCTTACTTTTCCATCTCTGTCTCTTTAGACAGTGGATTAACATGGCATATTTCACAACACGTGCTATACGCAGAGATCACTGAATATGAAATCAAATTACATTTTCCATCAGGGCAGCACTAGAATGGCACCAGACAAAAAAGCAGGTTTATTTCAGAAAATGAATGATGCTTTGTGTAATCAGATCTGCTAGGGAGGTTTGGCAAGCAGGATGCATACAGATAAACCTCTGCTGGGTCTGGACACAGCCCTGAAGACATTAAAACTGAGGTTGTGGGGGCATGCAGGTTGCTTTGCACACAAGTGGGAAGCTACCCAGATGCTTACAGTCACATTTTAATATCATCCCACCTTCCTCAGGGTGGAATCTTCCTCTTACCCCTCTCAAACCAACACATTCTGTCAGCTTAATTACAGTAATAAAGGAAATCGTGAATCTCAAATTCAAAAAGATGAATCTTAGTCTCACTCTTATCCTGAAGTTACTGCACTCTCCAGGTGAATTCCAGCCTCATAAACCAACAAAACCAGATGGGCAATTCTATAGGAACATACCTCCTGCTTCCCAAGACCAGGAGCCGTCACCACCACTGACCAGTCTTTGCCAGCTCCCACAGACACTCCCAGCTCAGCACCGGCCATGTGTTTTATCCCTAGTATGCAAAGAGGAATAACACATTCCCAGTGAATGCTGCGCTCCCCTGTGGTTGTGGCAGGATAACACACAACCCATCACTTCTTTCCGCTTCTTCCAATCTGGAAAGCAGGAAGGGCGTCATCAGAGTTGACCCTGATGCCTCCTGGATCCCCTCCAACCTCAGCCATCCACCAGTCCTGTACAATAAGATGTGCCCTGAAATGCCACAGTGGCACTAAGGAACCCAGTTTGGTGATGAGGTTCAGTAGGTCCGTTTGATGACTGAACTTGATCTTGAAGATCTTTTCCAACCTAGATGACACTATGAAACAATACAGTAGAGATTTCTGAGAGTAAGAGAAACCTAGTTTCTACATACATAAGCACTGCATGGAAAGCACAATGAACTGAGCTGTTAGCTTAAAAATCAGGCACATCAGTTCAGTAGCACTGAGGGGAGGAGAGATGGAAAGCTAGAAGTTCTAGCAGGGTGTTCCAACAGGGTGGGAGAAAACATTAGGATTCCATGGAATGAAGCAGTGTAAAGTGTGTACCAGCACTATAACATACCATAGCATCTTTCTCTTTGCCTACTTGGAAAGCTAGTATCAAGGGTTTTAATTTTTATGTTATGATTCTGCTAGGCAAAACACACTAGAAATTGTGAGAAACGCTGCTTTCCTCACCTTAACAAATACAGGTATTTTGGGGCTCTGCCCTTCAAATTTCAGAAATTCCTGTAACATGGTCTTGAATACAAGTCAAAAATAACACTGCATCTCCAGCAGGAAGGCTTTAAGAATCAACTGTCACCCCACCCAACCCCAGTTCAGTCAGGAAGGATCTGCTGAAGCAGCTGGATGGCACCAAGCAGGGTGTGAAAACCTGGACCCCAGCATGGGACGGAGGAAAGAAGATAGGTTGGAAGCTTTAGTGTGAAGCTGGATCTGCATGAAGTGGAGAATTCCAAGTGTGAATGTGTCTATGTGTTCGTGCATGTGCTGAGGAAAGCTGGGCTGGCAAGGGAGACAGAGGAGAGCTTTGTGCGCAGTGCTCACTTCAACATAGCCCAGCCTGCTCCCTATCTCCCAGTTCCATTTCTGAGTGTGCAGGAACATGCGGTGGCTTCTTTTTCCTACTATCTTCATCATCCCTTGCACCCAGCAGGTAAGTACATTAAATAGGAGAAAAAGATTTCTCCCTTCCTCGCCCTGTCTGGGTTTAAAGTTTTTATTTGCTTAACAACAAAATAAATTTCAGAGAAGCAAATTACTCCTAAGGAATAAGGAGGCATTCCCTACTCCCAAGAAAATGTTGTGTGCAGCTTATTTACGGCGTCTGTCCTGATCTTGTATTTTTACCTCTCTATCCTGTACGTTAATATGACTCTTTGAGAAAGAGAAGTGTTAGGGAAGCTCAAATTGCCAGTGACCTTGCCTCTCCCCTTCCCCCTCCCTCTTGTGTCAAGGGCCTATGTCATTATTTACTTAATTCTGAAAATACACGTTCCCTGCACTCGGTGTATTTTTCCTCTGTGATCAAGATGATTTCCAAATGGAGAATTTTCAAGAGACTGTCTGCCTCTGCTAACTTTTGGCACATTTAATGCTAGTCTGAGATAACTGAGCATTAGTAATAATACATTGCCTACTTCTGCTATTTGTATCAGCTTGTCCAATCCTTGAAAAACACAAAAACAAACAAGGGCTGCTATACAGCAGTCTCATCTTCTGATCTGTGCATAGGATTAGTAAAAGGATGCAGTGGGCTTGTGTGATGTGGATAGCTTTGTAGAGAAGCTTTGGGATACAAGAAAATTTGATAAGCCTGTAAATTTGATAAGCAAAAATTCCATCATCATATAACATTTGTGAAGATTATTCAGTCAGACCGAGCTATTCACTAATTCCACAGTTAAAACAATCAGGTACTTGCCCAGTGGTGTTTTCTTATGGGGCAACTTTGAAGTCTTACATCTCTCAGCTGACATCTGTCCCTAAAAAGGAAAAGAGAAAACGCTTGCTTAGATAGAATTCTGTAGTTGTTAAGCGTGTTTTAATTTGTAGTACAAACTAAACTTTCCGGGTGAAGCCCACAGATCATTTCCTGCTACACGCACCCATTTTGAAATGAGATGCCTGATTTAAACCCCATACACACATATTGTTGGCAAAGGGTCAAACTCATAACAATAATACTTTGCTTAAAAAGAAGAAAAAAAACCCACTGAGTTTCAAGAAAGTGAATTTCCTAAAGCAACCAGACCTTCCTAAACTGTGACATTTATAGGAACACCTGTTTTCCACATGGTGTTTCCAGAACAAGCCTTTAATAGCCTTTAACACTCTTGTGCACACGTTCATCATATTAATGCTATGGTTTAGAGAAAAGCTTAGGTGCTTGAAAAATAGTAAACTGGTTACTTGTTTCTGTATTATTGCTGCACTTAGAGATAAGGGGTTAGAAGAAGTCCATTATCAGCAAATGATTAATGATTAGCAAAAATAGTACATTTATGAAAATATCTTCTGCCTGCTCTGTGGAATGCAAGATGAGAGACTGCTATTCATTTACTAATTTCTGAATTAACATGTATCTTACAAATCAGACAGCCAAAGGGCCTTGAAAGCTACTACTTTGGAGTTTCATTAGTAAATGTGGATTAAGATATCATAAGTATAGTTCCAAATGACCATAAAAAAATGGAAGCTAATGGTAGAAAAAAGAGCCCTTTAAAAGGTCATTTAATGCTCCACACAATTAGGCCAGCTCAATTACGCTGCAAAAGCTTTCATGTGATATGCCACATGAAATGCTGAATTCAACAGAGGCTGAGAGCAGAAAGTCCAACAAGCACTGCAGCCCCTCCCTTCTGCTAGGGGTGCCCTGCTGCCGGAGGGATGGAGAGAAACAGATAGTTGGGACTGCACATGCCCCCAAAAATACAAAATATCCTTCTTCTTTACTGTAGAATGGCTTAGGTTGGAAGGGAGCTCAAAGATCATCTGGTTTTAACCCCCTGCTGTGGACAGGGATGGATGGTGATATGGCAAATGATGAGGGCCTAGGTCTCATCTTTCCCTCCTGCTTTTTGGGAAGTACGAGCTACTTGGCCAGAGCAGCTCCCAGGTTTACGCTCCATTTACATCCCAGCACTGCCTGTGCCCCCATTCCCTACACGTCCACCCTTGCTGAACAGCAGTGCCACGGCCTGCATTTCTGCTGAAACTCCTGCTGTTAAGATCTCAACTGGTATGTTTGAGATGTAATCCTCCACAAAAACGTACAGAATATCTATCTCAAATAAACCCTTTCATACTGTGCAGACTTAATCTTCCCCAGTGCCTCAGAAAGATAAACAAGTCAGTCAAGAACTACTTAGGACATTTTTAGATGCAAACTCTGAGACAGAATGTAAAACTATAAAACCTGACTAAATCTTGACTTCCTGCTGCTGAGGTAAATCTCCATCTTTGCAGTGTAAGCCCTACGCTTAAGGAACACTTACTAATCCAAGTAGGTATTTGCTTAGAAAGTTACTTGTTAAGCTCAGTACAATTATCAGCCTCCCTTAGTCACAGGATGTAGTTGTTGCAGCTAGTTTAAAAGAACTGGAAAATAATATAATACTCCTTTCAAAACACCCAAAGTGTTACTGCAAGCCAAAATAACCCTCTGAGTGTTCCCCTGTATCAAAAGGCTTTATCCATCAGAAGCGTTACAAAAGGCTGGCCGCCGAGTGAATCAGAAGGTAGTTAATTTGATATAAGGCTTGTAGGAAGCACTAATTAAAACAGATCTACCCTTTTTCCTTACTCTATCTGCTATGGGCTTTCTCCTATTGAAGGAATGACCAACAAGTGATGTTCCAAACCTGCAGCATAGGCCATGCTCACTGTTGGAACTGATTCCCCCTACCAAAGTCTTGTAGCTTCTCACTTTTTTGGATCCTGGGACGTTAGGAGCTTTATTCTATGCTGTACCAGCTATGCAGAGAACATGCAGCTCTCAAAGCATCCCACTGTATGTAAGTTTCTCTGCAGGGCACAAGCCCATCGCCCACAGACGAGGCCTGGTGGAAAACGTCCTGAGAGCAGCGAGGCCCAGCCACGCACAGAGCTGTGCCACTGGCCCTGCCAGTGCCCACCAGTACCCACCTGCAGCCCTGGGGTGAGCCTGCTGAAGGACGGCTGTGGCTGCTGCAAGACCTGTGCCAAGCAGGCTGGAGAAGTCTGCAATGAAGTGGATGTCTGCGATCTCCACAAGGGCCTCTACTGTGACTACTCACAGGATGAGCCTAGGTATGAAACAGGCGTATGTGCATGTAAGTCGTTCTTTTATGTTCTCTTCTGCAAATCGAGGAGGGTGGGAGCCCAGCTTGCTGGAGCCGTGCAGCTCTGTGCTGTGTGATTTATATAAATGCACACTGGTTGGAGAATCTGAGAATGGGGCAGGATCTGTCTATACTTTCTGCCAACCAGCTCATTGTGCACAAGCTTGATATTTGCAGGTACATTACAGGGCTGATTTAAAGCAGAACAGTTGAAGTTACCATTGAGGTTAAACAAAACTGTGCTTGGGTTGGAAAGAACTTGAAGCTAAGAATGCAGGAAAGGATGATTACATCAAGCAGTTAGTAAGAATCCAGCACTCCCAGTAACTGTAGTAACTGCTGTCAGTAACTGTTGTTTACCATTTGCAGATCTGGTTGCTGTAGGATGTGAGCTCAATGGCATTTACTATCTCAATGGGCAGACCTTCCAGCCTAATCCACTTTATAAGTGCCTGTGTATCAGTGGTGCGATCGGATGTACTCCTGTATTCACACCAAAATTAGCAGCAAGTCCCTGCTCCAGTGGCACGGGTAGGAAGAAGACTGGACAGACTGTGTGTGGCCCCAGACAGAACAAGCAGCTTCAATCAACCAACTACAGGCTTATGTCAGGTGTGCCCTGCTATGCTGCTAATAACTCTATGCGTGAGCCTTGCCCCATCAGTGTCCATGCTACAGCAGCCAGGATGACTGCATGCTGGCTGCTCCTGCTCTTCATCATGGCCATTGCTAGGGCATGTGGTCTGTCCCAATTACCCCCTCTTACTATCAAGTCACAGATTCTTTTCTCTAAACTCAATGCATATGAGAAACAAAAAGTCTTTTCTCTTCTGTTAACATGAATATCCCCACAGCTACCTGTAGCCCATCTTTCTGCAGTTTCAATGCCCATCAGATCTGCCCAATTAGGGCTGCTGGTGGACAGCCATTTAGCAGCCTAGGAACTTTCTTGTTTTCTCTCCCTTTATGGTGGTAGGGCGTCTTGGTTTTCACACACACAGATTAAAACACTGCAGGCTCCATTTTCAAATGGAAAACAGAAAATTACAGACTGCCTTAGCAGCTTTCCTCAACTCACAAGACTAATGTCACTGCAAGGACAACCTTCCCTCCAGTTTCTTCTTTATGCAGCATGATCAAAACCACACAACAGGTTATCCATGCAATCCTGCCATGGTCAGCTGGTGCTTCCTTCAATCTTGTTCTTGTTCCACTGCTAACGCTGCAGTCCTCTCATCTAGAGGACACATTTAGGGAAGGACCACTGACAAGTATTCCCCAAACACTGCAGGAGCACATGAGCCAAACTGCGGATAAACTGATGGAAGATACAATCTAAATTTCACTTTGGACAATGTCTAAAATGTTAATAATGGCTATGCAAGTATCCAAAAATGAAAAAGAAAGCACATCTTTGTTTCAGAATTATAATACCTAGTGTCAAAGACCTCTTATAGAAATCTATTTGATGCAGTGAGTAAAACCACACTCAGTAAGGCAACCAACTTCAAATGAAGTGCACTTCTAGAGAGTGTTGCTAATCTGATCAGAGAGGGACATCCATCGACAACAAAGGGAACCAAAAGATCTTAAAATTGGAATCTCCAGGTATCTTTGTAATTCTGCCTGCCGTCTTACATGCAGATGTCATCTAAATGCAGATCCCACAGACACACAGTGTCTACCAGGAATTGGTACCCCCCCCCCCCCCCCGCATTCTAACAGTGCTTAGCCTTAAATAATCAATGTTTCTTTCACTCTGGCTATTTTATAGAAATCCCACAGGTAACTCTCTCTTCACACACTCTTTTCTCCATATTAAACAGAAGGGCCATACAGTACATGCAGTTTTATAGTCTTTGCTAGGATACGAGTGTCAATAAATTTTAACAGCAGCTCAGCACTAAGTCATCTAAATAACTTTTTAAGGCCTCATCTACAGATTTACTTGCATGAGCAGAAGCCTAATGCTTATCCATTTTATATTCAGTTAATCCTTTTGGGGTTATCCTGCTGCTTAAGTAACATATTGCTGCTTTAGTTTACAGAAACTTACCACTAGTTCTGAAGAAAAAGTGCTTGGTGCAGGCAACCCCTTGGACGCCATGTTCCAGGACCTGTGGCATAGGCATATCCAGCAGAGTGACCAACGAAAACAAGAAGTGTGAAATGAAAAAAGAGAAGAGATTGTGTTTCATCCAGCCTTGTCTGACCAACATCCTAAAGACAATAAAGGTACCTTCTCATCTATAAGGGCGGCTACAAATGTAACACCTCCAGTTTGATTATGTTGGCCCACAACATCAGAGACACATGTTGGTGGCATGAGAGTAGAGGTTGAACCTTCCCATCAATACGCCATTACATTTTGTTGCTGTATGACAGATGGCCAGCAGAGGGGCAGTCCGGCACAAAGGCACCTGATACATAACTGCCTATGAAGCAAAGATGCGTGTCACTGAATTCCTCCATGTGAAAAAGTGGCACCCACTGACGTTCATCAACGCTTGCTGAACATTTATGGAAACCAGAAAGGGGTAGAGGGCACAGTGCGACATAGCAGAGTGGGTGGTACTATTAATCACTGGCACCAGTGGGCTACCTCCACAGGCCGCAGATTTTATGAGCATGGCAAGGAAATAAACAGGAGGCATTACTTTCAGAGCAACCTGTGTAAAATGATTTGTTAGTAAAATATATATATATATCAGAAGTAATGGAAAAACTGATGTATTAGTAAATACTTCTAAGTCACACAACAGTTCTCCTTTTCCTACCTTTAGTCTTCAACTTTTAATAGCAAGCTACAGATGTATAATTTCAAAGTGCTGTCATGCTGCTTCGCTAACCAAAATATTTTTACTTGTTGTCTGAAAGAAAAATAAGACAGCTTTTAGTGGGTGTAATTTTCAACATATTCCTATGTAAACATCACACGTTTGTTTGTTGTTTTTTATATGTTCTGTTTTCTATGTGCATAAACATACGTTTTGTTGTTGTTTTACAGATTCCAAAAGGAAAAACATGCCAACCAACATTCCAGCTTCCTAGAGCAGAGAAACTAGTTTTCTCTGGATGTTCAACTACACAAAGCTACAAGTTAACTTTCTGTGGGGTATGTATGGACAAGAGGTGCTGTGTACCCAATAAGTCCAAAATGATCACTCTCCAGTTTGAGTGTCCCAATGAAGGCTTCTTTAAGTGGAAGATGATGTGGATAACATCTTGTGTATGCCAGAGGATCTGCAGTGATCCAGGAGATATATTTTCTGAACTCAAAATTTTATGAAGTACACCACTGACTGTAATATGCTGCAAGGGTGGCAGCACATTTACGTCCTGAAGAATCAGCACTACCTGTCACCACAGCAATGTCTGTAGTGAAACTATAAGTGTCAATATTGATTTAAAAAAAACACATCTGGAAAATCCAAGTAAGAAGATATCCATTTAAACTTAACCATTTCTGTGTGTGGAAATACATTCTCAAGAATTACGTTTTTAACACTACTGTCAAAAGGAGAACTTTCAGTATTCAAGAAAGCACAGTGAGACTGCTTGGTAACCTACTGTAACGCCTGGTCCAACAAGACAAATACATCTAGACACGTAGATGCTCTGACTAATCTATACAAGAGCAAACAAAAATAAAACCAAAACAAAGCCAAAACCACATTACCCTGTAATGCAATCTATTCTTCTTGATTCTCAAACTAACGATTTCTACCAAGTATCTTCAAAGACAAAACGCATGAATGTGGCTGTAAACAGGATAAATTAACTGTAAGACCAAAATGCTCTTTACACCAGATAAGTCTTTCTCTGCTGCTGTGAATATAAACAATGTCCTCAGTAAAGGAAGACATCAGAAGATATCTACAGATAAGAGAACCACAACATCTGAAGGAAATGACTATTTGGAATGCTCAAAAACTCTCAACAAATGTTATCACAAGGTTTTATTTACTATTTCTGGATTCATACACTGAGAACTGTGCCTACTTATACACCCACTCAACCTCTGCTAGAAGGATTTCAAGATCTAGATCACTGCATTGGCCGACTCTGATTTTTAACAGTTCACCAGCCTTTGTGTTCTAAGATGGCCAAGGTTGGAAAGTAAACATGAAATAGCTGTACGTTCTGCAAAAGTTCTTAATATGATGTGATATAACAATCTACTTACCTTGGTAATTATAAATATTAAAACATCTATTTTAGTTGCATTTTTTAAACGTAGAAACTTTATTTGCCAAACTTTACTGTGTGTTTTTCACTCAGAGGTATGTTGTATCAATCTCATTATCAAGTGCAATTCACCATTTATAAACACGAATCATTAAAATATAATGTTAATTAATACTCCAAATATAAAACTTCAAAGAAAATGCATTGTGGTAAATTCCCTGAAACCTCAGTATCAGCTCAGAATACTCCAGTATAGCTGGGTATAACAACGAAGTGAAAACATTTTCAATTATGAACATAGCTTAGAGCATTCCAAAATGACTGTTCGCCTGCAAAGTTTAAGAAACAAGTTCCATTAGAGGATTGCTTTCATCTTTGAAGAGTATGCAGCTTTTCTTTTCTTCATCGTTGCTTTTTAAACAACTAAAGAAAAAAAAAACAAGCAATAGCGATTCTTCTTTGAATCAAGGCTTGCTTTTAGTTCACTGTAAGCTCAAAGTCTGAGAAAAGCACTACCTTTTGGCTGCTACAACTTCTCTTTCTTCTCTCTGCAGCATATGGTATGTCAATTTACTCTACAGTTTGGAAGAGTGTTACTGATATTCGCCATAATTAGGTGCTCTTTCAGATCTTTCCTACACGCTGGGCCTGTCACTTTATGTGATACTTCTCATAGAGCTGAGGAAGCAGTTGTCCCAGTCTCACTTGAGAATGACGATAGGCAGGCACTCTGCAATTCATTTGGGTTAACTGAAGCAGTTGGATGCTCAGGGATTTTTGTTTTTTGTTTGTAATCACAGTTGTTCTTTACACAGCTATCTTCAATCTTGATGGGTCTGTTCTGAGCCCACCTTTTGTGGCATCCAGTTCGTTATACTCTTCTATTAGGTCAGACAAGGACGATACGGCTTCAGAAAAACAACCTTGCTCCATCCCATCTACTTGCAGATAATGATGAAGATGAGCCTATGAGAATAATGAGTTCAGCGTTATTCCCTTTACTGACATATAACTTAATCAGTTTGCTTCACAAAGTATTATTTAACCTGCACTGAGGAACTGTATAAAGTAGATTTGAAGACATGCCTTGACAACCCTTGCTTACATAATTAACAACTTCAGTATCAATCTGTACAATCAGAGTTGGTATTACTGATTTCTTGCACGTTAATCTTTTCATATTCTGCCTTTGGTGCACCTCAACGAACCGGTAGGCACATCTGTTGGGTACTGGTTCATGGCTGAAAAAGTAAATATATTGCACAGTGGGTATAGGTTAATAAGGGATTCACTCATTTAAGCAGCAGCTGTTAGAATGATTCCCTGATAGATGTAACAGTTAAAAATCTTGGAACATTACTTCCAAGCAGACCTTCTGTGATTCTAAGATTTGTTTCCCTGTAATCCAAGATGCTATGATTTGTAGTTGTGGATGATGTACTTACAACAGGGCCATACCTTTTTCTTGTAGAGCTTCATGAATCTGTCTTTGAGTTCCATGAAAGTTGGTTTCACACAGGTGTTGTTTGCTAAAGCTAAAAGGGAATGGGAATGGCCCACGGGAGGAACTGAACACAAACTAGTTTTCCAGCCCTCCTGGTTCCATGAGACAAAGTGCAAAGAAGGCTTCAACCTGTAATACAAAAGCATACAGTTACCTATGGAATATAGAGAGCACAGAGTTTCCTTTGCTAGCAAACAGTCTGAAAAGGTTAATTTTGAAGCTTTCATAACTAAGCCAGTCAGAATTAGTATTTTGAATAAGGCATTTTAGATCTCAGACTGAAACAGCAAGTATTTAAAATTTACACATTAAGCACCAATTTCATTTTGTTAATTTAATATGTCACGGTTTGAAAAGTAAAGTTACAAGCACATATGTCTACAAAAGCAACCGCAAACACTCAGATTTACAAGAGAGGTAAATTAGTAACTGTGTGGAAATGAGTCTACCTGATACAGGTAAAATTATTTTGGTGCTCAGAACTGTTCCTGATGCACCCATCTGCCTGTAATCTCCATTCCGTACTCTGTTCCACCTTTCCTGTTGCAACTATGTAGATCACAATAGTGTCAAAGGGTATAAACTAAGTGTGAACAAAAGCAGAGAATCTATTCCTTCAAAATCCCACAGTAGCAGGAGTCCTCTGGAAGGCCAACCTTCACTTTTTTTACATTATTAAGAGCAGGAGGAGGAAAACAGGCACATCTAGTCAGCTCCCTTTCTTTGGGAATCAAGGAATACCTTGACTTACTCTAACTTGTTAAGAAAGCTATTCACATTTTCTTCCTTTCTTCAATTAAGAAAAAAAAGTTAAACAGACTTGGTACTGAAATTCCTCAGCTGAAAAACTGAACAACTGAAAAATATTTAGATGAAAATTAACACCATTACTTTGTGTGCTATTACAAACCTTTCAATGTTTCTGCGAAGGTCTGAGACCTGCACATTTCCTCGAACAAGAAGTGCACAAGCAAGGTAGAGGCTATGCTTTGGATCTGCTCGAATTAACTGATGGTCTCTACTAAAAGCATCTGAAAACATTTGATCCAACCTAGGTGAAGATAAAAACAGTTTACTGCTCTATTAAAGCAGGCTACAAAAGTTCAAAATACCCACCCTTCAGGGTTTAAAACTTCATGAAATCTCAGAAATAAAGGTACGTTTTATCTTGGACCACGTAGGACAGCAAGAAGATTCAAACCAATCAAAATGACTTAATTGTGCGGGTACTGTTCAATATCTAGAAATACAATGTTCCCACCAGAACTGTTTCCCAGCAGACATAGTAGAAACACATTTTAAGTTTTCTGGCTCAACCATTAAAGGGAAAAGGGACAAAAGGTGCACTCCAAATGAATAGGATGAATTTTCAAGTGTGGCAGGCCCGTTAGGACTTCTATCCTTAGTTTTGCTATAGAATTTTATTTTATTGTAAACTACAGAAGAATCAGAAATTAAGCTTCAGCTGTAAAGTCTCCACAATAAAATTTTCTTCTTACCTTCTAGAAGGTATATTAACATCAGCCAGTGTATACAGAGGAGTCAAGCTTGAAACCAAGTAATGAAGTCGAGGAAATGGAACCAAATTCATACTGATTTCATTAAGATCCATGTTAAGGGAACCTTCAAACCTAGCAGAGCTGAGAAGTTAACAGATGTTACAAAATAGTTATAAACTAAGAAAGTTACTTTTATAACATAAACATTCATTAAATATATATTTCAACTGTTCCCTGCAATAAAACAGTAAAACAATACAGCGTCCAAGAGATTGTTTACCTATAATTACATATAAATATAACTAAGCTTCCACATTTGGCAGTATTCTGCTGCTATTCTTATTTCTTTACTCTTTTCACTGTAGAACAATTAATAATAAAAAGTGAGATCCCGGTTGTAGTTCTTAGCACTCTTTTTTGACGTGCAGACATAACTGCTTGATATAAGTTTAAATAAATAGGCTAGTATGTACTGAAACACATATCGCTTAGAAGCCCTGACTAGCTGTTCAGACCACTGCCTTAGAAATACCTTCTCATCAAGAATTCCTTACAGTAATAGACAGTTTAGGAACAACAACTGTCAAATGGTATTTATACAATAATAACATTGGCCTACAAATTCTAACTTCTGTGGGCACTATTAAACACTAACAGAAGACAATAACCTTCTGACCAGAAAACCTTCCCCACTTCAGTTCTAAGACTATCCCAGCTACAGCAACACCACTGCAATATGAATACTTTCAAACAGTTCAAGTTTTCATCCCTTTAAGAACTAATTCTTAAAAAGATTAATATCAAATTGAAAACAATACTGAGCAGATGCAGGCACCATATTTGCAGCACACACTGCCTGTATAGCTACAGAGGAGGAACCTGTGACTTTACCTTGTCAGGTTCAGCAGCAAGTTGGCTACGATATTGTTCATTGCATCAAACGGCTTCTCCTGCACAGTTTTTGCAGTGCCTGCACTTGATGTTACCAAGCTGTTTGGCTTCACAGTAGACCCCAGCTTCCCAGAATTGATCATCTGATGAATTTTATTAACTATATCAAACAAAGACTTTGAAAGGAGAAAGAACACACACACACAAAAAAAAATAACAGAAAGCATACAAGTCTCATCCACAGAACATTCAAATTCCATACCCCAGTTTTTCCATTTCAGTTAATGTTAAAGAAAAAAAACTAAGAGATGGTAACAACAGTTCAAACATTACAACTTTAATACACATATGTTCAACTTCTAACCAGTTCCAACTGGCTGAAATGTTTCTGAACATCCATTCCTTCCTTGTCACAAATGTACATAGCTCGACTCAGAAATTTGATTTTTGATTAATTATTCAAAATCTTCATCCTCTAAGAAGTATATTCAAACACTCATAATTCCTGAGAAAGCAAAAACATTCTCTAAATGTATTTTATTTTCTTTTGCTTCTGTTTGTGCGCTCAGGTATACTTATGATACCATATTACCAAAGTGTAAAGCCAAGTCTGTTTGAATTTGATGTCATGAGTCGCTTACTTCCCTTGTAGCACTTAAATAATACTACACACAAATTGACACTAAAACACTGCAAGACTTGACCTCAGTAAACAGGAGCATCTCACTTTTTACCTTGAAATCAGACACAAAAAGAAAAATCACTCCAGACCACTTTGCAGGTGGAAATGAGGTATAGAGCATCTTTTAAGTGATTTCATTTTGAAAGTCTGCAAGTTACTTAGGAGCTCAGTTATGATTTAAAAAAAAGAAGCAGCTTTTTAAGACTTGGTACTTAGTGCACAGAGATGTGCAATCTAATAAGAAAGAAATGGACAGAAGTAGTACGACATTTCTTACTTCATTCTCTATTGGTAGCACACAGTCTGCATGTTCGTTAAGCTCCTTCATAGCCAGAACACTGTTATATGGAGAAGTAATAACATCATCTTCACCGGAGGGATAAACAGAAGTAACAAATCTATACACTTCTGGGAATTCATCCTCAAGCAAGTTTAGCACAAAAGTTCCAAGGCCAGATCCTGTCCCTAAAAATAAGGAGGAAGGAAGATGGAATGAAAAAAAGGTAAACAAGTAAAAATAAAAATCCTCCATTAAGTCTCATATGTTGGAACCACACTAGTTTTCCATGTTATGTATATTCCAGCATTTTGTAGACAGCAGGGGCCATCTGGATGAAAGAAAAAAACCTTTTCCCAAGACAAATAAATGAATGAATGATACTTAATTAGATGGGATGAAGTGAATAGTCACAGAATCATAGAATCACAAGGTTGGAAAGGACCTACAAGATCATCTAGTCCAACCATCCTCCCTTTACCATATCTACAGAAAACCACGAAACCAGATCTCCTAGCTCCCTATCCAGATGCTTCTTGAACACTGCCAGGGATGGCGACTCCACCACCTCTTAAACAATTATAGTCTTAAACATTTATGCAAACAAGAGTCCTAATATGTAACCAGAATTTCACTGACCTTTCCTGGCATTTTAAAATCTTTAATTTGAACCTTGAAATAAAACATTTGTTTAAAAATATTAAACCAACCCAAATTATTTACATTTTTTGAGGATTTTTTTTATAAAGCTTTCTCATTCTCCAGTTCAAACAGAATAGCCCCTTTACCCCTTTTTCCTTATTAGCATTAAGCACATAGCATTAAGTTCAAATTTTCTATAATAATGGAAACTCCCTCTCAAATTAAGCAAATGACCGCAAAAAAGGCCCTTGATAAAACTCATGTTTCTGGGAGAGGAACTGCTCAACGGCAATGCAGAAAGGATATCTGTTACTTGAAGGACTCACCCTTTTTATTTATTATATATATATTATCACATATATATATATATATAATATTATTATTATATACATTATTATATACATTATAATATTATTATTATATACATTATATATATAAATAAATATAAAGGGTTTATTTCACCCTTTGTTTATTAACAAAGTAGTTAGAGTGAACGCAAAAAGAACTGTGTGGAACGAAATGGAAAGGAAGCTAAGCAACATCAGAAGTATACAAAGCCTGTCTGAAAACACTTCCCCACAATTAAAAACTTGATCGCAGCAATGATGTCACTGTTCTGAGGCAACTGGCTCTTCTGATCAGTATTATTCAGCTTCTTGTATTTGCCATTTATCTTGATCCATCCACTGCCTTTTCTTGTCTTTAAGATTTAAGCTGTACTTCTGTTCTAGGTAGCACTTACTAAAGTAAAAGTTCACAAATAGGGCTCCTCAGACACAAGTCCACTTAATGAGACTGTGTTATTTCATTCTGCATTCTTCATGATGTAGATCATTACAGCAACCTGTTTTTTCCATGATTTAGGTTTTCATTTTTATTTACCTGTGGCAGATGCAACCATACTAACAAAGAAAAATATACTTACCACCTCCCATAGAATGAATTATAAAAAAACACTGGAGACAGTCACAATGTTCTGCAGTTTTCCTCAGCTTTTCCACAATGTTTTCCCGGTACTGACAGCCATACACCTTGTAACCTACAGCCCTGAAGATAAGAAAAGGACTTTAAAAAAAAAACAATAACCAAACACTCCAACAGCCAATCTTCCAGTTTTCATTTTATTTAGCCCCTTCACTTTGATGTTTTGTATAGTACTGCTTAATAATTCAGAGTCCAGAGCTGGATGTAACCCTCAACTTGTTAGTCGCAAAACTGTGACTACATCACAGAAACATGAGAGTTGAGATGTGGTTTTAAACTTGAGAATGCAAGTATCACCCAATTCACAGCTTCTGTGCCTGCATTATCATTTTACACGAGTAAGGAAATAGATACCCATGCTGAATGATCAGATTCTAACTATCAACTGAAAGTTACATCTGTTAACAATGAGGACATCCTTGTACAACCATTCTGATCTTTATCTGAGTTCTGTGTGAGTCATTTGCTATCAGTGACAAAGAAACAAACAGATCATTCTCAGCACACTTGCCTGCTATTAGGTAGTAAGGCTGTTCCCAATATACCTTCAGTATATTTGCTAATCATTTGATTCTCAGCCTGTACTGAACTGAATATTAGCGGAGATACATTAGCATCTCAGTGAAAACATGAAATTTATTATGCTACTTTTTTTTCTGAATTTTTCTTTTTGATAACGTAATTTATCTGAGCTATGCCAGCACCCACCACGCTTAGAAATCTAAAGTATCATGTGTATCATTTCCATGCTAAGCACACACTCCCAAACTAGATTATGGCTCTGACAGAGAAATGGAAGCAGCTGAATGCCAAAGAAACAAAAATATAAAGCATGTTTTTTTGTAAAAAATAATCAAGAAGAAGAGGCAGGAAAAAAAAAAAGAGAAAAAAAAGAAAAAGAAAAAAGAAAGCAGACAAAATGATTTATCAGCAGAATTATCTTCCTGTAAAATGGTTTTCAAAGCCCTCCTCTAGGCAACAGTGACTCCAAAGTTCACTGGTAACGTGCTGCAGCTCCCCAGATGCAGCAGAACGAACCAGAATACTAATGTTATACTTTCCCTTTTCAAATGCTATCCAATTATAGATGCTCTGAGGAGGATCTCACCAGTTGTTTCCTGAGCCAGAAACATCTGTGATAAGCTGCTTACTATCAAACACATCTCTCAAAGGTCCCTGCAGAATCTCATTCACCACACCCTCCTCCATGTCAATCAACAGCGCCTGTGAAAAAGTATTGAAACTCGGTCAGTAAGCAAGCTGCTCTTTGAAATAATCACAAAAAAAAGGAAGAACATCTGCAATAGTAAAGGTACGTTGTTATTATTGTGCTTCAGAGAGTTGTCACTAACCAACTTGTAAAGTTCACCTTGACTGCTTTGTTAGCGAATCAACAAAGAATGCACCAGTTCAGATACTGCAACTGCTAACATTTTAGAAACGCTCTTCCCAAATACTCTGGAGCAAAGGAATTAAAATAGGTGCCTTTCAGGTTTTGTTCCTTCTTAATCACTTGTAAGGAGCTCAAAAAACCCACATCCCTTATTATTTTTTAAATACTTGGCACCATCTGCAATTGCTTTATTAAAATTGTACTTTAAAAAACAAGCAAAACTCCCCCAAACCATAAAGTTACTATTAGAAATTTTGCTGCTCAAAGTACTTGAAAACATACGAAGTATTAAGAAAATCCCTGTGCAATCAGACATAAATAAGTGGCGTAAAAAAGAACAGCCTTCGTAAATTGCCTTACTCGTGCTTTTAAAGAACAGATTTTTCCTTTGTAAATATCCGGACCATCACCAGCACTTCTGAAAAACAACAACATTCCAAGTTTAGAACTGTAATAGAAAATAAAGCAATATATATTGGAACATAATTTCCTCCTTAATTTTTATTGTTCAGAGTATTGCTACAATGTAAACAAACACCCTGAAACATACCCTGCTACAACATGCCTCATATTTTCCCCAAAGAATGCAGTTACAGAATACAATCTCAGTGAGAAATATCCTAAGCAGTACTTCAGAAGGATGAAAAAGGTAAGCATGGAGAGCTTCTTCTCCCACCACAGCCTCTGCTCTAACTCTACAAGCACTGCCAAAATCAAAAGCAACATCCCTTTCCCTAGCATGTGGTATATTACATCACATAGTGGAACACACCGCACCAAATAACAATGGGGGAAGCACAGCACTGTTGTACAGCTCCAGGCTTGAAAGCAGTATCACACTGTGTTCGACTTATTTTGTCACTAAGGTTTACTAACTCAGAAGTCATGCTGTGCTGACACAGCTTTATCAGCCTTTTTTCCAGGACTGGTTGTACTGAATCACCCAGAGGGCTGTGCATTGCATAAAACCATACTTTATCCCATAATGAATGCTGATGCTTTGCAGTCAGAGGATAAGTCTATTCTAGTCCAACTGTATTCAAGACTGATTAAAAAATAAAGGGAAAAGAAAAAAAGATACCGGAAGATGGCTCAATCTACCTAGTTTAGGGACAAATCAACCTTAAATTTAGGCAAAGTAAAGTACCTCTTACACTATTCTACATTCAATAACAATAATATTCTAAAACGTCAGTGGAAAGCACCAAATGTTTTGACTGTGCTCATTTCCATCCAAAACAGGTGAGAAAAGGAGGATGGGCCTGCACTGGATTCCTCAGGGAGTCCCTATGCTCCCATCCAGAGCAGCTTTCCAAACACTCCTTCCTAGCTGAGTAGCCCACAGCAGCCTACAGGACTCACACTGGTTACTCCAGCCTATGCATTTCCCTGTGCAAGTCCAAAGACAGAGTAAGTTCTATTTCTCTTCAGGGATTAACAAAACCTGGAAAGAAAATAACAAATAACAAAACAAAAAGAACACATCTTTATCTCTCTCTCATTGGTCTTCATGTTCATTCATGACCTCCTGTACTCACTTGTATAATCACTTGCATTCAGCTGCTGACAAAAACCCTTGCACTCCTTACAGTCTCTCTGGATTACCTAAGACAAGCTTTTCTGCATATAAAGCCATGCATTTTTTATTGAGCCCATCCTATAACTACCAGTTCTTGCTGACTGGATAAAATATGCATGATCTTTGGAGTAAGACATCATCTTCTATATTTAATAATGTTTGGGTACCTAAATTTACCACAGGAACACTCAAACATGACAACTGTGTTATACAATTAGCCCATCAGCACACTTTGTTATCTCATGCATTCACTATATATCTCGGTAATTATTTTGCGTGGTCTAAGAAGCTTCTAATAGCTATTGTTACACAGCCATCCTATACAGCCACTCTTCTTGCCATTGCTAACGTGAATACAGAAGGCTTTCAGGTGTTCTCTTTCCTGAGTGCTCTGGCATCTGGTTTCTAGAAAACTAATACCAGCAGGAGCCTCTACCGTAGAAGGTACGTGTTCTTCCAGCACATGAGGAGATGGCTGGTACAAGTGGAAGGCAGAACTTTCTGTCTTCAAACAGGCCTACGTGGGGCACCTGTAAGAGTGATCATCATGTTGATGAACTCTTGCAGGTCGAACCAAGCAACTTTTAAATTCAAAAACCAGAGCCCTTTACAACATATGCCAATAGCTTCAGTTGCCAGCAGTGATTTATATTCCCTGATGAGAAAGGGAAAGGAAGGACAAAAGAATTTGTAATATAGTAACTGAAGTGTGATGATAAGTGATTTCAGACATCAATTAAGGGCCAATTCTAGCCAAGATGAAAATACATTTTTTGCTTGAAAACTAAATAGATAAAACTTTCTTTCCATGCTGCAGTTCACTGGCAACCAAAGCATCATCCAACCAAAATCAGCAGCAGAGTTAAGAGTCTGGATGCTCAGATCCCTCACTATTTTAGTACTAGTGTAAAATCCTCTGTAGACAGGTCACAAATCAGAGAATTTGCATAAGCACACTTCCAATCCTACACCATTTAATAAGTATCAGTAAAAAAGAAAAAGTCTGTCTAGATCTGCCAGTGTTCTTATAGACTTTCCTTACAAGATAATCCACCTAGATTCATTACTCAGAAAAGTGGTACAATGTAGCACAGAAGACTGAACTTTGTCATTTTTCTAACACAGGGTTTTACTACATGCCTGCAGTGACGTCGAAGGTGAGGTTTTTCTTTTTGATAAAACCAAATCAAAACTCACAGCAATAAAAGTCCAAAACATTGCTACCTGCCACAGAGTTTCAATTTTTTTTCCTTAAGTTATAGCTAATACCACAGTCAAAAGTGGGAACTGATTCCTAGGCAAAATGAACAGCTCCTATAAAGGACTAAATCTCACAGGGGGAATCTTCCTTGAGACCCACAGAGGACTCAGCGAGGTATGTCCTTCCCCCTTACAGTGTAACATTTACATTGCAGTCAACCTGTTAAAAGTTCAGTTGTTCCATATGGCACATACGAAAACACAGACACTGTTTACAACTAGATCTTCTGGATTAAAAAAGAAAGGATATTTTAAGACTTTCTAAGAAAAGAATTGAGATAATTGGCTATTTCAATGCCATTTTAGTTAAAATGGCATGCTGTGCTTTTGCTGTGTGATGGAAGGAAACAAACACTGGTCAAATGCTTTTTATCTAATTAGAAGATAACAATAACACCTAGGTGTCCAATTGTTCCATTCTTTTCAGCAAGCAGAGTTTTTGTAACCGGGCAGGCAGATAATGACAAAATGCTCCTATGGTATGAACAGGCCAACTTAAATAAATCACACCCACCGCTCTGTGTGGCAAATTACAGATAAAAGTCAGATAAAACCGATTTAAAAATGAACAAGACCTTTTCTGACCACCTTATACATAATTCCATTTACAAGCCTCCAGTGAATGCTGCTAACCTTAGCACTCAGGGAGCTTGCAGTCTGATCCTGACTGGCATCGGTAAAAGCTATCAGATCTTGACTATCCATTTTTTCCTATGTGAGGAAAGGAAAGCAAAACCAAACACTTGCAACATATTTAACTGCTGCAGTAGATATAATGAAAAAGAAACAATCTTTTTCTAGTGCAAAGTATGCCTGATGTGAAAAAAAAGGAGTTTTAATTTAGGTTAAGAGGAGATGTTAATTTGCTGTGTTAAACCCACACAGAGTTTCCTGATAAGAAGACTTACCTTGTATCTACATTCCTAAAGAAACTGCTCAGTGCTTCATCATAAATTCCTTTCTGGAAAGAAACAATTTGAGATGATACGTCAGAAGCACTCCATGCTTTTTCTCAGAATAGCTTAGGTTACAGTGAATTCCTGGAGGTCATCAGTCAAACTTTCCACTCTCCAAACTGGGTGAACATCAGGTGTCCAACCTGTATAGCTCCATCCAGCATTAAAAAGAAAACTTCATAGAACCCAAAAGTACCCTGAGTTGGAAGAGACTCTCAGAGACCATACAGTCCATATCCTGTCTCCACACAAGATCACCCAGAATTCAAATCCTACATTCAAGAGTGTCATCCAGACACTTCTTGAACTCTGGCAAGCTTGGTGCCATGGCTACCGCCCTGCAGTCTGTGCCAGTGCTGGACCACTCTCTGGTGAAGAACCTTTTCCTGATATCCAACCTGAACCACCCCTGTTGCAGCTTCATTGAATCTCATTCAAGAGACAGTTGATATTAATATCTCCCAGGAGGACCAGGAGGATGTAACCTAAATATATATATATATATATATATATATATATATATATATATATTCAGCTGAGGATTAAACAAGTACTTTTACTTTATTCCTTAATATTTAGGATTTTACTGAAGATTCTAATGAAACTATTAAATCACAAAGCTGCCGTTTAGCTACTTCAGCTTATCAGTGATGTGACATGGAGGCAGTCATGCCCACCATGCTCTCTGTGGAAGTCAAAGCAGACTGCTGCATTGGTGATTTCTGAACTCCCTGCTGAGGGCTGCTGTGCAAATCACTTATCCCAGCATAAAGTTAAAGATATTTGTCAACTTAATACACAGTCATGTGGGTTTTTTTTGTTTTTTCCTATTTCTAGAGTCTTGAAGACCTCTAAAACACCTTAACTAAGAGACTCCTAATACACACAGAACTCCACCTGTTGTCTTTTACAGCCACTTCAGCAAAAGGCATTGAGGACCCCTCACTATCACCCCTGTTAACTGAAGGTGTCTGCTAGGAGCTGGTATCTCTGTAATCATGCCAAGAAGGATGTGTTTTCATTGAAAGCACTTAGCATAATCCTGTGCCCTCTTTGCAGCATAGTGACTCTGACAGCACCACATGAACAAGTGTGGGGCAGGAAAGGTGGGCTTATCATGGAATGACCTGGGTTGAAAAGGACCACAATGGTCATCCACTTTCAACCCCCTGCTATGTGCAGAGTCGCCAACCACCAGATCAGGCTGCCCAGAGCCACATCCAGCCTGGCCTTGAATGCCTCCAGGCATGGGGCATCCACAACCTCCTTTGGCAACCTGTTCCAGTGTGTCACCACTATCTGTGTGAAAAATTTTCTCCTAAAAGGCTCCAGCACGGCTTTGTTTGCTGTACTGCCAGGGCACCAGGTGGGGAGTTAACAGCCCTGTGTTATCCAACCCTGGTAACGAAGGCCTTCAGGGACCCAGCCCGCACTCCTCCGGACGGAAAGCATCGAGAAAACTGATCACACTGGAGCAGGTAACAACGTGTGGACGCTTGTGTTGGCAACGGAGCAGCGTTACCCGGGATACAGAAGCACAGCGCCCCGCGCACAAGGCGAAGCCGCTCCCCTCAGCCACCCCCGGGCAGCGTTACCTTGTTGACGGCCGCGTGCTCCCGCAACGCCAGGTCCCAAAAGCGGCAGCCCACCTGGTTCCCGCACTGGCCCACTGCAAAGAGGAGCGACAGAACTCAGGCAGGGCCGGGGGCAACGGGAAAGCTCCGCGCCACGCAGCCCCTTACCCTGCACCACCACCGACTGCGTCATGACAGCTCCGGCGAACCGCCACTTCCGACCGCTTTCCAATTCGGCGCCCGGAAGCCGCCCTCCCGTCACGGCGACGGCGGGCGGGCCCTGGTGGCTGCACGCCTTAAGCACCGCCCCGGCGTTGCTGTATTCTCTGTCAGCCTTTCTGGGCAGCCGGATTTTGGCGTGGGATGGTGCTTTTTTCAGAACATAGGACAAATTAGGCTTATCTTCACATTCATTTTCGTGATTCTCAAGCAAATAATCGCCCACGTTACCATTAGAAGGAGGTTTCTGTGTTGAACACAGCAACTTCAGGGCTCTGTGAGAGGCAAGAAGCGCAGCAATTTCCTGTCACAGTTCTGCAGACTGCAGCATCACTGCTGCAAAATGGCATGAGGAGCGCATTCTGTGCAAACCAGTTGCTTGCAGAGGGCTCTCCGAGGCCTGAGATGGTGCCCAGGCTTACTGTGGGAGAGCTGAAGCAGTTCCTTGCAGTGTGGTTCATTAGCTGGTAGGACTACACAAAATGTAACAAAATGGGCTTTGTCCAAATGAGCTTGTTCTGGTGTGCGAGGAAAATTTGTTGAAATTCTTACTAGAAAACTTTATGCCTTAGTTTTCACGATACGTAATACTGATAAAACCAGGACACTTTAGTATATCCTAAACCTTTATTTACTTTGGAGAAGCCATGATGCTGACTCATGGATGTCATCTAGGATCCATCAGAGATCAATTAGAAGCCCCCTGTCAAACATGAATGTGAGGCTGCACTAGGGAGATCCATGCTTTGGCTTCCAGTGTACTGTTAAGTCTGTGATGGAAAACATAAAGTGTTTGTTCTCCCCCAGCTGGGAATGTTCTGAATCAAGAAAGAAGAATCAGAATACCAGATTCATATTGGTAAGGGAATAATTCTTAGTCTCCAAAAGCAGAAAGTAATTACAATTACCAGTAATTGTATAATTACCAGTTTGGCTTGGTGCATGCACTTAGAGGTTCAATGGAAAAGGCAGTTCATCTGCGTAAAAGAAATAGCCACACACTGACTTTTTTGCAGACGAAGCTTCTGGTTAAGATAGTGCAAATGGATGAGTCTGGTCGTGTCCCCTGAGAGACTTTTTGTCTATGGGAATTAATCACCTGTCTTATGCTGCTTTGTGTTTCTTACCCTTTATTTTTTTCTCAGTAAATATTGTTGCTATACACCCATTGTATACCACAGCTTTGGAACATGAGTCAAAATGTAGGAGTAACAGACAGCGTTACTGAGAGGAAATGAGTTTGCATGGATGGCTGTGAATCAGCACATAATCCTTAAATCCCAAATGTGTTTCATAACTTAAATATATATGCTATGCTTTCAGCATCTTAACAACAGACGTTTCACTGTGTGGGTCACATGCTGCTGTAGGAAGAACATACTGGAATTTGAGCTAAAGTTACTCTCAGAACTTTATCAGGACATAATTCACACACATGTGTATATATAATTGGTATTGTTGGCATTTGAAGGTTTGCTGTCAGACCTTCATCTTTCATATTCCTTTCTAGGCTATTGTCTATACTCTTGATCCCCGAGGGTAGAGAAAGGTTGGTAGGAACTTTTGTCTGTGGGAGATTTCTAGAGATTTCCAGAAATAAGGAATAGGGAGTCAGAGATCCTCATTAAATACTCTGTTTGGAATCAGTTGAGTAGTTCAACTTGAAGTTCGATTCTTTCCAACATAGCCATGCAAATATCCAATTTCAGAATATTGCACTTTACAGTAACACTGTTATTAACAACTTGAAGGTGGCAAAGTATAATCTCCTTAAGGTCTTTTTTTCTTTTTCTTTCTTTCTTTCTTTCTTTCTTTCTTTCTTTCTTTCTTTCTTTCTTTCTTTCTTTCTTTCTTTCTTTCTTTCTTTCTTTCTTTCTTTCTTTCTTTCTTTCTTTCTTTCTTTCTTTCTTTCTTTCTTTCTTTCTTTCTTTCTTTCTTTCTTTCTTTCTTTCTTTCTTTCTTTCTTTCTTTCTTTCTTTCTTTCTTTCTTTCTTTCTTTCTTTCTTTCTTTCTTTCTTTCTTTCTTTCTTTCTTTCTTTCTTTCTTTCTTTCTTTCTTTCTTTCTTTCTTTCTTTCTTTCTTTCTTTCTTTCTTTCTTTCTTTCTTTCTTTCTTTCTTTCTTTCTTTCTTTCTTTCTTTCTTTCTTTTAATAGCCCTTCTGCAGAATTGAGTTAGTTACGTTCATATTGAAAATGCAAATGAATAATCTAACAATGCACCTGGGAACTCGGGGCCGTTTCTCAGATCTTTGAAGGTGAAGTATGAATTTTCAGATAGATACATAAGACAGTTTGAATTCTGGGCCGATTTCTGCTTAGGCAGTTTCCCTCACCATGAGCTTCGAAATGAATGCAGAGGTCTATGTGATGTGGTTCATCAGACAGAGAGCTTTTTTGGTGCATGTGGAATGGCAATTTCAAGGTCCATGTGGGTGCTGGGAGCAGAGGAACTCAATTTATTCTCTACTCCCTCCTGCCTATGCAAGAATATTTCAGTTTATAGTATCTTTTCTTTCTGCAAAGGAAAAAAACCTGCATCTCTGAGGCCTAGACTGAAAACTCGCCACTGTTGTTCT
Source organism: Excalfactoria chinensis (assembly GCF_039878825.1). Classification (NCBI taxonomy): domain Eukaryota; kingdom Metazoa; phylum Chordata; class Aves; order Galliformes; family Phasianidae; genus Excalfactoria; species Excalfactoria chinensis. The sequence continues at coordinate 42,828,285 of NC_092827.1, forward strand.
TGATTAGCTGGGGATGCATTAAAAAGAAATAAACAGACCTGTAGTATTTATGAATTTTATTGTGTTTTTTATTCATTTACTATTTTACTGTATTTTTTGTTTTCCATATATAAAGTGTGCAAAGGACTGATTAATCAGAAAAATCTTTGCTTGTTTGCTTGTTTGCTTGTTTGTTGTTTTCAATATATAAAACTACTGAACAAAACCAAATCTAATTGCAGCACGTATGTCTTGAGAGAAATACTGTTTATTCCCACAGCTTGGGGATATGAGAAAAAAGCTTCAGGTTGATGTAGATCTAAGATGGACAGGTTTTTTTTTCAGAGTACGTGTATCAGTTAACATATAATGCTCCAGTTAGTACCAGTGCTCAGTAAGCTGTGATGCTTTTAGGGGGCAGCATATGCTATTCTTGGCTATCTCTGCTTAGCAGCTGCAGACAACCTTGAAAAGAATTTCAGTAATCCTTGTAAAAAATCTATCTAAACTGACAATCTGCTCTGCTTTTCTCTCCAGCAATAGCATCCTGGAGACCAGGGCCAGAGGAAGTTTAGCTGGAGCTGTGGCATCTTGAGATAGATGAGGGCAATCTGTCAACTGTCTGCCAATGAATAGAGAGAGACTTCTGATTCCCTTTTTACTCCTGGTGCCAGTTGCACTGCCCTGACCTGACACTGTACAGCCTCTGGTACCAACTGGGAGACCAGCTCACCGATCTGAGAACTTCACTCCAACTCCAAAAGTAAGATCTCAGTCTGGAAGTCCTGAAAGTTTTCTACTTGCATTCTAGGTAGTGGCTGGGAGCAGGAAATTGTTGAGTAGCCATATTATGTTTGATATCTGAGAAAAATACACTTGAAGGCAGCTGGATTTGGGAATCCCACATGTTTGGTAAAGAGGGGGACTCATTGCTTCCTTCCGAATGATGAACAGTGGGCTGTGGAATGATAAAGAGAGAGGGCTCAGCATCATTCCCAGAATAGAAGCCATTTGTCCTCAGGAGTGTTTTGGCTTATAGTTGCAGGGAGTGGAATGGGAGATTTGTCCAGGAGAACATATGGGGCTGAAAGCATGTGCAAAGTGACAAGGCTGGTGGAAGGAAAGGCTGTGGTTGTTGGAGTCATGCTGGCTTCCCTTGTTCATTCATCACTGTAATTGTCTGATAACAGTGGGCTCTAGGGACAAGCGGAGAGGCAGTGATGCCATCCCACCTGCCAAGGAGTCCATATGCTAGTGTATCCAGAGCTTGCTGCTCTTCACACACAGTGAGCCAAGACCACTTCAGTATGTCAAAATCCTTTTCCTACTGCAAGTGAGGAAGGTACTGAGTGGTATCTTCTTGGAGTGGTTCCTCCAACTGTCCATCACTTCAAGATTTTTGGAGACAATTGTCTCTTCTGTGTTTTCCAGATGAGCTCCTATTAATTTTTAGTCTGGGTGGTGGTGCATTTATTCTTGCAATTAGTACTTTTCCTGCTCTGCAGCTGGCCATATTTGAGTTGGTTCCATCCATAACTTGCCCAATAAAACTTCATGTCAACAGTAGTTCATTCTTCAAAGAAAATATATTGAAATGTCTTTGATACCTTATAGCTTATCACAGAAGAGACCAAGTTTTGCAGGTGATTTATGCGCGCTTGATGTTAAAGCATACTGCAAAAGCCTACAGTTTAACTTCCATTCACCTCCTATAAAGACACAGGCTTACATAGCTCACATCTGCAGCCCTTTGCGTCCCTTTTCCTTCTGTTTGCATCTTTCACTCCCAGTTCCTCCTCAGCAGTCTGTCTTTCAGGATACATTCTGCAGGAATGTCTTGTCTAGTTTGAAGATTGCTTCTGTAAACTGGAGTCTTGCAGTAGTTTCGCAAGGAAGTGACAATTCATGAGAGATACGGATTTGTCTGAAACTGTGACTATGATTCTCCTTTCTACACTCTGTGCTTACTTATGTTATGCTAGTGCAAATAAATGAGTAAGTATATTTAACACTATAGAGAAAAAGCTCGAAATTGGGAATTTTCTCTCTCCTCTCCCTTCCTCCATAAGTCAAATATAATTCTAATTTATCTACTTAGTAGGTTGTGAGTTTATATAAAGTAACTGTTCTAAATAATACACATCCTTTCTTCACAGTCACTAGAACACCTCCAAAAATCCAAAATTGGGATAAAAACATTCTAATCTTTCACTGCTTATTAGCTTACATAATTAAGTCTACTCTCTGCTACCAGTCTAACTGAGGAATATTTAAATGAGTTGAATAGAAAATGATGAAATAAATCCTTGAACACAGCTATTGGCAACATAAGTCTATTAATTGGCTTTATAGTCTATTAATTGGCTTTATTCTTTAATATGCAGTAGCGGATCTCTTTCTGGGAAACAAATTGGGACCCAAGATATGGAACAAAATGATGTACAGGATTTTATTTTGGAAGAAACATATTTAATATAGTTTTCATTTCTTTCTAAATTCCACATTTTCATGTAGCAGATTGGCTGCACATATACTATAAGAAATGGTAAAGCTCACTCTTGTGGCATAATAAGAGAACTGCAGAAGCAACAGCTCTTTATTCCTCAGTGATTTTTGTTTTGCACAGAAATATTAGAAGTGAGTTTTGTAAATGGATCCTTGATGTTTTCATTTTTTTTCTCAGCATTGGCGATGAATAGAACATGGTTTCTGTAATTCCTTCTTGTGGTCTAAGACACTTCACAGGATTGATGCAGTGCGCTATTAGGCTGCAGGACATGAATTGATGCTTACAGCACCACTGACCAAGGCTGCTTTACTAAAACTCACTGTTTTTTCATCAATCATGAAATTACGAATGCAGCCAATGAAGGAGTTGCGTGTAGTCAGGCTGGATGTTAGCAGAGACTCTGGAAGAAACAAATTGTAAGGAAAAAGAAGTTAGAGTTTGTGAAAACTAAAATAATCAGGTTGGTGGTACAATCTGTAGTGGAGCCTATGTCTTCTTAATTGCAGCTCAGTGCTCTGTTCCAAAGCCTGTGGCATAATTGATACTATACATGATCCAACCACCCATAAAACCAAATAGTGTGGAAAAATTCATTAGTTGCTGGAGTAGAGTAGCCAGCTTTTGGAAGAGTCAGAATATATGAAAAATAGTTTTGTTCCACTGAACAGCTTGCACGGATGAAAGAAGGTTGGTGCCTGCAGACTAGTAACACACTGGAGTAAACATGAAGATTTATCTACTTTTATGTAAAAATATTAATAATATTATATCAATGGAGGCTCAATCTTGCTTTTTTTTTTTTTTTTTTTTTTTTTTTTTTAAAGCTTCATTTTATTTAAATAACAGAGTAGATGAATCTCAGGCAATAAATGTGTTTGCAATTCTTTCTAATGTTACATGTGCTGTCATCCGTGTCTGATTTGTTAGGCTGCCTTTAGTTTACAATATTTACAGGTTATTAGTTATTACTGTATCTTTTGTTGTTGTTGTGAAGTTTGTTATAAGGATCTTCTATGCCAGAATGATAATAACATTATAGAGCCAATGTGTGGTGTCGCTTTAGTATTCTGTAATTTATGTAGAAGGAGAAAGCTCTATGATGAGGCAGAACACCGTTTGCAATTACCACTTTATATTACCTCTCTGGGAAGAATTCTGTCCTAATAAAACTCCAATTTGGATTTAAAGAGTGAACAGGCATGTGTGCATAGATTTTATGATTCCCTTTAGGCTAATTTTTCCTCCTGGTAGTGTTGGATGGATTTGAATATCATGCACTGAAGACACTAGTCCAAGATAAGCAATATAATAAATTGTGTAGTTAGGGATGTTTCTGATTGACATGCAAGGCACAGAAAAATAATGCTGCAAGTTTTCAATGAGAGATGTACAGGAGATGGTTTAAAAATTGGATCACGTAGTGTTGATTACAGTTTGCATAAGAACCCCAACAGAGTAGCTCTGTCTGTTGAATAAGGGAAGTAAATGTAGTAATCTTGGCCCATGCTACACAGATGGTTTGTGAGCCACAAATTCATGTTAGCAGACATCTGTGCAATAGGACTGCGCTAGTGAGAATAAGAATCTTCATGTTTTTTATTGTATTCAACAGTGCTATTACTTGAAGCAGAGGAAAGCATCCTACCAGCAAAAAATCCATGAGACTGCAGTTACAGTCAATTTCCAGTTTCATAAATGAAAGAGTAAATAAATAACGTCTTTAAAAAAAAAGTAAACCCTTACTGGAAAGGAAAATATATAAGAAGATTCTTGTTTTTTTTTCTGGTTAGCAGACTAGAGAACTGAGTCCATACCCAACTCTCCAGAAACAATGAATGTATTACATTAAATGAAGACATTTTTTCTTTTGAGAATGTGAGGTACAATGTTTCTGATTAGCTTTTGAGCCTTTGAATTTTACCAGGTTGTTCACATGGGGATGTTTTGTTCTTTCTTGAACTTAAAATTAACCTTAAAATTATAGGATGGTTTGGTTGGAAGGGACCTTAGGGACTAGAGGTTGGACTCGATGATCTCTAGAGGTCCCTTCCAACCCCTACAATTCTGTGATACAATTCTGTGACTATTTTGTTCAAACCCCCTGCACTAAACCTGGTTGCATGAAGCCCCATCCTGCCCAGCTTTGAACACATCCAGGGATGAGACATCCACAGCTTCTCTGGGCTACCTGTAAAGAATTTCTTCCTTGTGTCTAATATAAATCTACCTTTTTTTTTTTTTTAGTTTAAAACTGTTGCCCAGTGTCTTTTTACTGCACCCCCTGATGAAAATTTCCTCTACAGTTTCTATGCTTCCTGTAGAAACCGTTGAAATTTGAGAACAAAGCTGCCGAACACTCACCTGGTACACCTCCAATAAACACTGGCTCCCTGTGGTCAGTTGCCTTTGGGTTTAGTGGCCCTACTACATGGTTGACTTCTGAGTCTACATCCAGCTGCACCACGTTAGCATCTCTGATAACTGAAAGGAGAAGGAACAGATATCAAAAAGATTCTCAAAAGTAGCATTTGAAGTCTTTATGACAGAGAGGTGTATCTGTTTGATCTAAGCGTTCTGATTTAGTCTTTGCTTGGCTATGAGCTATGGTTACTGTCAGTGCTAGCGTGTGGGCAGATCCTGGCACAGAACAGGGTCAAAGCAAGATAAGAGAGTGGAAGCAAGGGTATTTCTGAGTGAGGTTCTTGATTGCTGGTGCCTATGTCTAGACTGTAGGGCATGCACATGCATTGGTGGGCTGCTGAATAAAACTGGTTGCCAAATCATTCCCAGTAGGGTACCTATTTGAATGCAGCGAGTTTTTCTCAGGTATCTTCTGAGAATGCAACACGGGGAGGCATCCCAAGTCAGCATTCAGACAGAAAAGTAAGGGAGTCTAAAGTACCTGAGGTTTAGATGTACTTTTTTGACTTTCAAACCCAGGAATGAAGGATTCCTATCTGACACAGGGGTAAAATCCTGACTGTAAACCTCTCTCTCTGTGTGTGAGGCAGGGGTTCCTCAGATCTGTCCTGCTGACCTCTTAAGGGCAGCATGCTCATGCTCAATACTAGCTCCTACCACTGTATTTAACTTCTAATTGGGAAAAATGGGAAAAGAAGAATATCATCAGGTTTACATCTTGGAAAAGGTTGCCAGCAATTCTATGAGATTTCCGTGTTGTTTCCTGAGCAACAAGCATTCATCTTTCTTTGTATTTGGTAGGAACTTGGTCTTGTCCTCCCAGGACACTACAGTTCCCATATCTGAGTGAGGAAAAGGACTGCCACTTTCACGCAAACTGCACCTTGACAAAGAGAAAGGGAAGACCTGAACATATTTCCAGTGCACTGGCCCATGGAGATAGATAGCTAGGGAGGGAGATTTTGGCACTGTTACCTTTCTTCAAGGTATGATCTTGCTTTACTGACCTGCAATTCGATGCCACCTGCCATCACAGAGACTCTGTTTCAGTGTCACTGAAGTTGAAAAATCCCTGATTCCATTATTCAGCTTCACAGTAACCTGGAAGAAAACAATGTACTTGTTGCTGTAAAACCCCTTCTGTTCTTCGTCTTCTTTTGTGGTAACGCATTATTCCCCACTCAGAACATGGATAGTATGTAAGTGAAAAAAAATATTTTAAATAATGCAATTATTTAGAATAAAATATCAAATTCACAATTTTTTTTTTTTTTTTTAGAGATTCTGTAGTTCTAAACGTTTCTGATTTGAGCTCAGAGTAGAGTTCAAAAAAAGATTCAAAAATAACAGCTAATTTTACTCAGTTTTTCTAGTACTGCTACTCTATAATTTCCTGTGCGTTAAATTAGTGTTTAGAGGCATCGGATGATGTTTTGGCATCTTGATAGCCACTTAATAAGAAAAACAGTCATGAAAAACCTAAGTATAAGCAGACAAGATCTGAGAAACAAACAGATAGGGGGCTTTAAGAATGACTTTTAGGTTAATTGTTCAATTTTACCAGGAAACCTCTGGCAGAACTAGAAAGTGTACCTAATTTTGAATTGTGTACCTCTGCTTTAATCATTTGGATGAATACCTTCCTGCATGGAAACACAACTGTAGTATCAGAGCAGCACTGCATCCCTTTTGCAGGGCACAAGATTCCCATGGTGGCTGTTGGATACATCATACACTGAGCCTAGCCACTCAGGGTTGGAACTAGATAAACTTTAAGGTTCCTTTCAACCCAAACCAGCCTCACTTATATATCCTTCTCTCTGGCTGGCAGTTAGATGCTGAGACAGTCAGATACTGCACTGCAATGGTTATTGAATATCCACACTGCCCAGAGACATCTCTTCTAACATACAAGAAATAAAAATCATTTTTAATACGTGGATGAAAAAAGAGTACCAAAGCATCAGTGCTCTGGTAATCAAAGATTTATTCTTGGCATCAGTAAAGTGATCTGACTTTGTCTTCAGTGTTATTTTTTTGTATGTTAAAAGAAGTATCTGGGTTGCCTAATCTGAGCAGTTAACTTGTCTAGGAGAGAAAATAAGAATCAAGTAATGGCAAAACTGTAAAACAAAAGCTGCCTATAGCAGAGCCCAACAAGGGTAGTAGAGGAATCAGTCAAAGAAGTGGAGGAAATATGACCATTATACCTGTCCATTTCTCATGTGCATATTCAGGTACTCTCCATTCACACTGTGGCCGTGCAGTAAAATTCCTGAGCTACTTCTGGGACGTATTTCAAAAACAACTTCAAATTTCAGACCTAGACTGAAGGATTCATCTGTGAGGGAGAAAGAATAACATTATTTTCGTACCGAGTTAATGGTGAGCCTGCACATTTACTCAGAGTCCCAGGGTAGAACCAATTTATTCTGTCTTCAGAAGTATTAGAACCTGTCCAATACACATAATGGAAGAGATAGCATGGTTTGCCATCAACAACCCATTTACACTTTTGTTTGATTTTGTATGAAGTACTAACAATAGTTTGCTTGAGTTTTTCATTGTTCAAAAAAAAAAAAAAAGAAAAAAAGAAAAAAGAAAAAAAAAAGATATTTTGTTAGAAAATAGGTTCTATGTGGGTTTTTGGCAGTTTCTTATTGTGCAATTTGCTAGACATTCAGCAGGCTTTATACAGTAAGTGGGAGTTCACTTGAGCTTTGATGATTCAATAGCAGAAAATCCCTTTTTCAATTTGCTGGCAGGACAGGGAGCAAATTGGAAACACCACGTCATTCTTCTTGGGGTTGCAAAATGTGACCCAAACAAAAGCCTACTTAGAACATTTCCTGGAACATAGGTGGCCTCAATGACAGAAAGGTTGCGTCTGTCACACTGTTCATTATCAGAATGTACAGAAAGTCTTTTTTTTAGAATTTTTGAATGATGTGTTATTTTGTTAAGTAAAAAATAACGAATGTTGGTGTTCTTGGTCTTAGCCAAATTGACTTCTACGTCAATAATAAACGTTACCATATTAGAATCCGTTCCCTTGTGAAATTATTCTAATTATTTTAAATATATGCATTCATACACCCATATAGATATATTCATGTAGCAACTTGTTAATTTTCATGGAGACATTCTTACCTGTCAGCATCAGTTGCCTACCACAATAATGATCTGTATCTAATAATCATTGTAGTTTGTAGCCTTGGAAATTATCACATTCTTTATCGAAATATACTGTTCTGAAATACAGTGAAAACTGTGGTTTCATCACTGAATATATTTCAGCAGTGTATTACCAAGAACGACATATCCTCCTTCTGATGAAAAGTATGTTCCGGCTTCTGATGGGCCTTCAAAGCAAGGTGTTACACTAAACGTTTGTGAAGCTGAAGTAATTGATCTTCCATTGAGCTGCAAATTGCTGAGGCAGCCACTAAAACTGTAGACTGAATTAATCTGGGGAAAGAAAGAGCGTGATTGGTAGAACCACTGGAAACAATGTGCAAGTAGAGCAAAGCAAGTATTGTACATACCACATAACCTCAACGCAAGACAGCGGTCAGTTTTTCCTGAAGAATGTAGCTATCTTGTTGGGCACATATCATCAAAGATTACCTCGAAGGAGTCTTTGATGATGCTGATTTTTTCCTTTAACACTCCTTTCTATATACTTTAATGTCAAAGATATAGAGCAGAATACTGATTTCTAGATACTGTCTCAGAGATACTGAGACAACACTAAAACTTATATCTCAGATCTCAGGGTGAAATTGCTCTCAACTAATTTTACCTCACTCATCTAAGCTTGGATGTTGCTAAGACTTCTCTCTTCCTCAGAGACCACCAGTTTTCCATGTGCTGCTGCAAGTCTACTGAAATCTAGCCCAGCTATTGCTAGGTCAGCCCTGTGGAGCTTGGCTATCATGTGAACTGAGCTGTGAGCTCCTCAACATGCTGAGGACTGGGAGCATAATTTTCTTTGAACTCATTCCTATTGGCAGCTTTTGCTCTAGCTGTACATAAATGTATGGGTGATGTAATAGCTGACTGATTTACCTGGATATTTTTCACAGCTTTTCCTGGAGCTACACCCCCAATATACAGTGGTTCAGTGACTTGCCAGGTATTAGCATTACCACTGAAAGGTTCTTCTAGTACTCGGAGACCATCAATTATCAAGCGACCAATATTTTTGCCTCTAATAAATATCACCTAGAAAGGGAGAAAAAAACAAAAAACAGGAAGATTACTTTGATATGTTGAGGGAACATAGATTACTTTGATATGTTGAGGGAACATTCTGGTACAGTGGAAGAAAGTAAGAAGTTAAGAAGAGAAGCTTGTGATTCATACTCCAGTTTTATTAACTGCCAATATTCTTTGCTGGACAACCTTCTCTCTTAACATTCATATAATGGTTAGATTGTAAAACTGCATTCTTGCCATTCTGGTGTATGAGGTGTCACAGGATCTACTGAGATCTGCTCATCTTATATTTGCACGTATGATTTGTTGCTACAGTACTATCACTATTAGTATTTTCATGGCTGTTTCCAGTTTTATGGTCTGGATTCATTCAACCAGCTTTAAAGACCTAAGCACCCAAGTTAGGAGCTTACTGACTGTAGACTCCCTCTGTAGTCAGTGGGGAGAAACAGTTATGTACAGAAGGAAATTCACCTTGCCCCTAAAATTGTCTTTTTATTTTCATTGACTACAAAGGGTGCCTAAGATGTTCCTGCCCTAGTCGCTTCAAAAAAATTTGCTGCACAAAATTATCCTAGTCTTCCTTTCCTAGCTGACTTCCTCCCCCCAACCCTACCCCAACTATTCTGCATTTCTGCACACTTCTCTTATTTCTATTCATGTGATAGTTCTGGGAGTTCCTGCATTTTTATAGCTGATTCACTTTCCTATCCCTAGTTAAAGAATTGATAAAATACATTGTGAAAGTTTAAAAAGTACTGGCAGAAGTTTCTCAACATATAGGTGTGGTTCTGAAATGTGAATGAGTTATCAGATCAGCCGTGTCTTTACTGAAGCATTATAGCATGTATCATCATATTGATTACTTTCTTTTACTTACATTGTGCCAAAGGCCATCATTGTATTTCTCTTGGCTCTTAATCCTTATCTTCTGATGACCAGCATTAAACATGAAAACGAGTCGTCCATGAGCAACAAAAAGGGTCATGAAATTGGTCTCCTTTTGGTCTGAGACGTAGAAAATCATTCCATGAGATGAGTGAGTCTTCAGACTGATAGAGAACTGAGCTCTAGAAAACAAAAATACAGTTTTAGTATTAAAACAGATTTTACTGACTGAAATCAAACTGCAGGCAGAAGATGACTGAAATTTTCGTCTCGTATAAAATATGCATCTCCTTTATGGAAGCGATGTTTCTGATAAACCTTTTGGTAGTTTCAAGGTAGAAGCTGGAGAAGAATCTTCTTTGCAAGGCAGATTTTCAAACATCAAAATTTACTGAGTGAATAAAATTGATACAGACCACTAGAAAATGACAGTATAAACATTTTTGTTCACAGCAGTGTTGGAGGACTTTAACATTTTCCCAATGGTGGCTCTGTTCATGAACATTTAATGTTACACTACACTTGCCTCTAAATTTCTTCATCCTTGTCGGTCCTCACAACATCTAAGGCAATATGGCAAGTTACGCTGACTCAGTTCAACATAGTGAGCAGCGAAGATTACTTCAATGATTAGTATTAGGTCTATTATTTAGGTCTAAAAAAAGGCAAACCTGTATTAGTGTAGTGCAGTGACAGAACGGATTAGTTCTGCTTCTCATGTTAGATGACTAGCTTAGCTGCCATTCCTTGCATTTTCTGAAGGGCCTATCCATTTGTCATTGCATGTGTGTACATTCTATGCATGCTAAAGGCCTTGCCAATATCAGCTGTTGTAAAACATCACGAGCCATTGGTTTTTTTAAATGTGCATTACAATAAAAAGTCTGTAATAACAGTTGTAACAGGAATATGTCTTGTAAGGATGAGTAGAAATGTTAGAGTTTGGGTTTTCCTTGTTCTGTCTCACATGGGCACCATCAGGACTGCCTTAAATGAAACACTGAATTAAAACCTAATGTTTTTTGTTATCTAAGTCAGAAAACAGCACTCTTCTTTTCTGAATTAGTGGTCTGGTATGGAAGCACTGCGTTGTTGAATTTATTGTCTTTCATGGAAAGTATTAAACCAAAATCCTGTGCTGGTCAAAACATACCATATGGCATACTCTGTGGGAGCCTGGGAGTTAAATATCAACTATATTTGGACTCATTACACATTATTTGTATTTCTGCTATGGCTTGAACATGGACATGGTTTTCATTGCTTTAAGTCCTATCGCATGGTGTAGATTCCCGAGCACTAAACAGCTGCTAACATCCACTTAACACATAACTATGCTTCATTTCTTGGTGAACGATCATGTTTTCCAGCTCTAATCTAATGCCATTACTTCTCACACAAAGAGACTGATGATGCACTGCTTGTACATGACTAACATCCTTTAAGTCTTCATGCAAATGGACAAAGAAACTTTATAAAAAAATATACGATACAGATGAAGGCTCTACAAAATGAATGTAACTAAAAGAGCATTGCAAAAATTTGCCTAAGATAAAATAAAAAAACCCAAAACACAGTAACAGCAAAAATACACCCCTTTATTTATTTATTTATTTTTTTCATATACATCTCTTGCCTCCTCAGTATGTATAATCTTTATTTCTGAAGTCCCATTACCTTTCACTGAAGTCCTTTGGTATGTGATCAAATTCTTGCCGACTGTTTGCTGTACCTCCAAACTGGTATGCATGTTCAGTTGCCTTGGGATTCATAGGCAAGTGGCACTGAGGGTCTCTTTGCATATTCACTTCTTGATACAGTTTCTTGAGGCCAGTTGAAGGCTGTGAGGCCTTGTCCTTGTCTCTACCCACCTTCACAGAAAGAGAACCATTAACCTGAAATTTAACTGAGGCTGGACGTTAAAAAAGAAGATTACTTACATATAAGTTAATAATATTTTTTTTGTTTGTTTGTTTGTTTGTTCATTTTCTTACAGAAATACAAGGAATGGTTCCAAGTCAGATTTTCCTTACAGAGATCTACTATAGATGCTAATTTAGAGCAGAAGGGATAAAGCCGTATATAACTATAATCCATTCTTTTACAGTTCTCCTTATAGACTCCTCCTCTGTGCTTCTGACGATATAAGCGACTGTATGAGTATAAAAGAACATGCTTGGACCAAAAGTGCTGCATGCTGGAAGAGGGATTTTTTTCTCATTTATACACGTGTGCTTGCTACACCCAGTAGAGTGAGCCAGACTGAAGTAGCTGAAGAAAGCATATTGCCCTTAGGCTGTAGAAGAGACCAAGAAGAGGTTTTCTTTGCAGGACATTTTAAAATATGTCAAAAATTTTGTTTTATAGTTCCAGTAAAAGAAAATGGTTTGAGTGTAGGCCAGATTGACCCGGTCAGGGCAGTCATTTGCAGTGATTCAATGTGTAAAGAATGGAATCCTTTCCTTTCCTACACACAAAGTATTCCTCAAGTATTACATTTTTGGATCCATAACGTTTTACAGAATTTACAGTCACAACAGAGTATGTACCAACTTTGTACCGATACTATTTGTAGCAGACCTTTTTATTACGGCTTCCTTTGGCTTTTGATGAGTTTCTTCCTTTCTTATGGAGGAGAGCAACTGGTGGGGATTCAACAGGGCATCCATAAAAAGAAGTCTGAACTTTCTCAGAGTACCGCTGGAAATCTTCTACTTCAACCTCCCGATCCAATCTATGTTTTGAAGAGAAGATGACAAAATCAGCTTTTTTTTCTTTTCTTTTTTTTTTTTTTTTCCCCCAGTGATACAATTTTTTTAATAAAAAGAATCACGGTAATTTACATTTGTATTTTAAATCATGTTTTGATGGACTTTTTTCATTCTTGGGTTGTGAATAAAAGTACAGTTATATTTCTCAGTGTTTGGGTATTGTGGTCAGCCTATACTACTTTTGTATGTTCTACCCCTGCTTTCAAAAACAGAGGGCCTGAATCTGCAAAACCAACTTCCCTTTAAAATCTTCTATATTAGAACATTTATGAAAGTGGTTAAGGTCAACAAATATGCACCATTTTCACGTGACTAAACTCCTAATTTCAGCAGTGTCTGTAAGATTCCTTAGCATCATTTTGTCTCAAAGGCCGAGATGAAAGCTACATCATATAAATGTAAATGAAAGCTATGCAAATTCCACATTGTACAAACAGCATTAGCAGGTGCAACACTGAAAACTGATTTACATCAAATTATTCCCACTTCAACAATATCACAGCCTACCAAGTCTGTGCCAACAGATTCCATAGAAAATAAGGTGAGAAACTTATTCACACATACTGTCTAGCCTCACAAAATGAGAGAGGGATTTTTATTGTCAAAATAAATCAGTTCTCTGGAGTTATAACCCAAGCTGTCAGGCAGCAATTGCCTGGTAATGTGTTTGGGAGGATGCCACACACCTAGTGAAGTATGCATTGCTTATGCAGCCAGTGAAGTTGGCTTGTTGTGTTTTGAGGGGAGAGCCACCAAAGTAGAACTTCTTGATGCTGTCGGGGCTTTTCCCTGCTCTGTCCTTCACTGGATTCTTCTTGCTTTGTTTCTTGTCATCAACACTCAGCTCATATCTGCAAAGACAAAGCATCCACTTTGTAAACTCATTTTGGAAAAGCCGAAAATGTTATTCTCAGTGTATAAACTAACAGAATAGCAGCACTTGAAGTCATGAAGAGACCTTCCTGCTTCCAGCTGTGCAATAAGCATCAGTACAATTAGCCCAACAGCAACATAGTGTCCAAAGGCAAGGGTTGTGAAGTCCAAAAAAATACAGCCCACACACTGAAGATACATAAACCAAGGGATTACTAATAAATACATGGAGCCAATGTTTGGGTAATAAAAGATCTAAGCATATACTATTGCTTCTTTTTGTCCCTATCTCTTTTTCTTCTCTTTCATAACAATACGTTGATGCTTGACCTCATACAATGTTCTTTACCTAATATCAGTTTGCAACTAACACATTCATTTCTGAAAGTATCATGAAGAGTACTACTGCCTTAACAAGGAACTGAGTATAGCTGAAACATTCAATATGGATTTTGTTTGGCAAGTTCAGAAATCAATGCACTCAGTGAAACATGACATCTCTCAGTGCTGTTCTGGGGCACCTTATTTTTTACTTGCATCTTTTTCAACCACATTTCTTAGATGTTAGAAAGCATAGGTGCGAACCTTCCTTTCAGCTAGAAAGTTGAGCATGACCTGATTGTATCTGCAGAGGCAAGATTCTTGAAGAAAGATTGTTTGTCTATTTGACCTTCTTAAGAAAATTCTAAACACAGAAAGCAACAGTAAAACCGTGCTTTCAAGTTTTCTGATAAGTGAGTACATAGATTTATTCCCCACTGCCATATCTAATCTTACATTTGCATCTCTCAGTACTAAAAGTATTTTGAATGTTCCATTCTGTATATCCCTAATGAATGCCTTTTCTGAAGATGCTTCAATTATTTCAGGGTCAATTTGGGATTGCTTTAACAAATCAGAATAATCAATCCTGATGAAGAATGAATCTCATGCTACTTTTTAATTATATTAAACTGCTTTCATACATGAGGACAAAAAAGGACTAAGCTTTTAAAACCACAATTCTTTTCTTTTAGTTTTAATTCCCAACATCTCATATTCAGGTCACAGAGCAAATTGCAGCCAGAGATTTTGGCTTTCAGTTAAAAATATTGATGAAAATCCCATCACTTTGAAAGAAAATATTATGTGATAACATGTTCTTTACATGAAATATATATATTAAAGGTAGGGATTAAAAGGTGCTGGACAGCTTTACCTTTCTGGTGTGACAGAAGTAATGATAAAGTGAGTTTTTCCATCGTTGTAATTTCTGTCTGGTGATTGAATTTTGATTCCACTTGCATTTAAAACAACAGCACCTCTGTCCATAGAGATGGATATTACATCTGACTGAAATACAGACAAAAACACCTTCATAAATAAGAGAGAAAGTTAACAGTTCTGTACATTTTCCTGTTGGAATTACTTTCTCCAGCTGAGAAGATTTCTTATCTCTATTTTTCCTGTTTTTACTGTCTCTTGCTCAAAGACAAACTGAGAACCAAAACAGGAGATTATCTCAAATTGATATTGTGGTTTTTTAAGCCTGAATTCTGGGAATTCTGTTGCTGATTATGTTTCATGTATCTGTCACAGGAGCTTTTTCTACCTAGCATGGAAGTATGATGTTTACATTTCATTTGTGCTTCTGGCACGACTGCTGTGGTACTATACAGAGCAGCTCAGCTCTTAGCAAGATTACTGCTGTCATAAGACCAATGCATTTTTTCTTTTCTTAATTCCCTCTAATCAGACATGTTCAGTCACTCAAAATTATCTTAGAGATATGATCCTTTATCTGGGTCAGGCATACGGGATCAGAATGCCACATAGCTTGAATATTATCTGTTTCATTAGCACAAGCACTGCCACCGTGCACTCAGAGGAATCATGCTGTCTCAGTCTGTCAAGTACTAAATTGCTGAACCTCTGTTTCTTAAACAGGGCACTTCGCATCTCAAAGGATTAGAGCTTTTGAGTTAAAAGCAGTGCACAGAGTCTCATTTATGCAAGCAGCATGGATAACCAACATCGTTTCAATTTAAGACAATATTCCACACTGTAAAATAGAAAAGTTCAGGAGTGGTTTTAGGTGTCGTACAGCCTTCCTTGCTGCACTGCTTATGATCTTCTGCAAGTATGGCTAAGAAGACTTTTGAGATGGCTGCAAATGTTCCATCATCTGAGCTCATGGATGCTGCTGATAGAGGTCTGAAACTGCAGAATTCTGGAATCACTCTGGTTTACTCAATATTTTAGGAGTGCAAGTCTGTATTTCTGCCCATGGCACTTCTCCAAGGGAATATTTTGAGCAATTTGGCTTCCCATTGCTGCAAGGAGCCATTCTCAGGTTCAGCTTTTCCTGGTCATGCACGGAGGTCTAAGTAGAGGGAATATAAGCAGTTTTTTGACTGGTTTCTGTAAAACTCTGCTATCCTCAGAATAACATCCTATTAATCCAAACAAACGTTTTGTCTTTGCTTGTAGGGAGTTGCCCCTGGAAGGAAGATTTCAGGCCCTTAGTATTATTTGTACTTTAGTAGCATCTACAGGTCCAAATAGGGATTGCAGTGCAGTAAGATCCAATGTGAATTTCTATTAAAATAATGTCTAGGCATTGCAGAGTTTCATTTGTGGATCAAATAAGAACTGTGAAAATGAGGACACTGAGGAATGCTTCTATACTGCAGACTGCTTTCTATGATTAAAAGATGAAGTGAGACATTCTATTATACCCATAATATTCTCCTGGAAAACAATCCAAAGGAAAAATAAAATAAACAGTAAAGAAAAATGTACTCACTCCTTCAGAATAGTAGAACAGAAGCCCATTGGGCTGCAATGTCCGGAAATTAAAGCCTCCTTCAAATTCATCACTTAAGAGGGACACTTTTTGGCTTGATGCAATGAAGCTCTCTCCATTGAAATACGCTTTGCGAGATATCTGTGTATTAAACAAAACAAATTTACATGTAAACTGCATAAAACATTCAGATGATAAAAAGCATGAGGTTATTTTTTTTCTTTTAAAGACTAAACCAGTTCAGTTCTTCTATAAAAATTCCATTTTTTTTCTTTTCTTCTGTATGTCCTAAGCTAACTTCAGAGGCTCTCCCTGGCATGTTGTGAAAATCATAAGGAAGTACAGATATTTTAGACAGTGTAAGCCAAATTGCTTTTAGTTTCCTGGGATACTTGGCCTCATCCTATGTCTGCTGACATTACAAATGAGCAAGAAGCCTAGAAGCAGACGAGGCTTAAGCCTCTATCTGAGTTGTATGGCACTGAGAACTACTCCAGCATGCTAGCGTGTTGCACTGAATGCTGGTGTGGGGAACTGATTGGACACAGCAGACTTCAGCCCTCTGAGAGAGAAGGAAAACTGGGTCTGAGACAGGACAAACTGCAGTTGCCCAAATTGCATTCCTCCTTTATAGAAGGTGAGATTGAGCAATGAATTATACTAGTGGTGATCTCCTTCATCTCCATGCATTCTCAGTGTGGCTTTAGATAGTCATGGCCATAGTATAAAGAGCACAAAAACTGTTTAGATTTACCAGTCTTGCACTGTAATGAACAAATGATGAATGATGGAAAGCATCAGAAAATAAATGACAATTTTCTCAGTGTTAAAGCTGATGCAGTTGGCCTGTGTACCACAAAGGTAGAGCTGGATTGACAAAAAGAGGTGTTTTTGTAGCTCATTAGAAGGGTGAATATCTTGCTGTTTTTTCATCCCAAACACCTGAAGTAGGACACATTTGAGAACAATTCTCCTTGTTTCTTTATTAAAAACTAATCTACCTGAGAATATTTCCATTCAGAATACAGCACAATGTATTGCAAATCCAGCCTTCATATTACAGTCTCATATATAATAACAGTGTCAAGTAAAGTGCCTGCTCCTGCAGTTCTCTGTGAAAATCGCATAGCTTGTCAGCGGTCTTAGCATGTGCACACACACACACATACACACACAAAATAAATTCGTTTTCATTTCCTTTTTTGAAGAGATACCTTCCGTTGTTTGGAGTGAAAGACAAGCTCATGAATTCATTCATTGCCAAAATTTTTGTTGTTACCTCACAAATTAAGTTACACTTACCAGTGAATCCTCTGGGCATCCATAGCTGATTCCCAAGGTTCCTGGTTCTTCCAACAAGTTGAAATCCTTCTTTTGGAACTGAAAACCCTTCATGCAGCCTTTAAAGCCATTAATTCCTGCCAGATGTGAACTAATGCTGTTGAAAAACAATGTCAAACAAGCTGCAATTACATATTCTTTGCCTTCCAGAGTATACACTTATTGCCAAGGTGTTCTAAAAAACTTGGAAGAGCTTCAGTCGTTTGCCTCACTTGTGCCCAATTCCTACATCTTTATGTAAAACTGCCTTTTAACCACATCAGTGGTTTTGAAAAGTCAAGATGCGCAGCTGTAATAAATGTTACAGGGAGAAGTGTATGAGAATTCAGAGAGAAAACACATACAGAATAACTTAAGAAGATAAAAATGGTTGCTGAAACAAAAGGACATATTTCTAAATGGGTTTGTACCCACGTATGGTAAAAATAAATTGGTTTATGCCTTCATTTATCATTTTAGAAATGTTCTGTTTTGATTTTCCTTTCTTGCTCTTACTGGCAAGCTTCATTCTTATTCTGGGAAGCAAATGGATCCATATTTCTTAACAAGAACTAATAACAGAGGTCAAGGAAGTAAGAGTAAATACTGATTGCTGGTGAATAGGTTGACATAGTTTTAAATTAGAGCACTAGGTGGGCTTCAAGAATATTTTCTATGCCAGATTTGAGGTGCATAGCACAATATTGTATCCCAGCTGCTGCTACTCACTGCTCAAAGTTTTTCTACTCCACTCCTCACCACACATCACAGCATTACAGCACAGGACAAACATCACAGAATTTATCCTCCCTATATTCAAGCTGTATGAAGAAGAAGAAATTTGCCAAAAACTGGAGAGGGTCTGTAACAGAACAGGGAATGACATGGGGCTTACTTGGTACCAGTCTAGGAGATAATCAGGGAACAAATACACTGAAGGAATGAATGTGAAATTCAGAGTTTTGACTTGGCAAACATGTAGACAGTCTTTATGCTGGGTTCTCACCTCACATGAGATGATACTGACAGTGCTGACATCTGCTTCTGAGATAGTTTTCTATGCTTTACCCATTGTAAGGTAGGCAAGGGAAACATGAAAAACCAATCAAGCTTTGGAAATATTTGCTTTTCTACACTGGCTGAAATGAACCATCAAGTGGAATAGTTCAGATGCACATGTCTGAAATAAGGTGAGAGGGGGAACATGTAGGGACATAACTTGCTGCTCAGTGAAATCAGCAGGAATGCTAAATGAACAGGAAGGCTCCAGTCGTTCTCACTGGGATTTGGATCACAGTGTGTGGATCAAAGTGTGGTGAGTCAGTCAGTCAGTTTAGCCTCTACTCTGACTGATCATGTAGAAGCTGCAAACAGGCCATTAACTTAATAACATTTTCTAGAAACAAACATAACTGAAGAAGATTGGTTTAAGACAAAGAGAAATGCCTTCTGAATTTGTTCTCACATCTCCCAGCCCTCAGAACTCCTAGCTCCACTTAAGCATTTGCTTCATGAAGTGAGTGTGAAGTGGGAGAAAAATAAAGTGTTGTTAAAATGAAGGAAAATATACTGCTTTGAAGAAAAATTAAACTTCTCCTTTAAGACTACAGCTAGTTTTGCCCTGCTCCTGTACCCGGATGTCAATCAAATGTCAACCTGCCTAAGAAAAGGAAACGTATGTATCAATGGTAGCTAGCCAGATAGTTGCACTTTTTCAGTGTTACAGTTCTAATAACAAACTATGCACCCATTGGAAATGGAAAGTTGTCACCACATTCAAATCATATCTTTTGCTGTTCAGCCTTGTCTTGAGAACAAAGGTGGGTCTGATATACGAAGCAAAGCTGCAGCTCTGTGTTAATCATTTCAATATACATTTCCAGTTTTTATAATACTTTTACCATATTTTTATAATGCCTGTTATTTTTCTCTGACACCACTTGTTCATTCAACTGCTTTTTTTGTTTGTTTTTAATTATCTTCCAGGTGCTTTGTAGAATGACCACAATACATTTGGAAAACCATAGGCATAATTCATGTGATTCATCTTGTATCCTCTACTTGCGAACAAATTTAATTTGCCATGGGGCTACTCAACTGCATGTATTTCCACATCCTTCTGATATTTTCAGTATTCTCTAGGCTTGATTAATGAAAGTCTTTTTCACTATCCTTTTTCCTTTTTTTCCCCTCTAAATCATTAATGTATTTGATATTGACCCTAAGAGAGATCCTTTGGGCATGTGCTGTAGAACTTTTATTGTGTGAAAATGGAGGAGTTACTACTATGTCCTATTTTCCTTCTCCAGGCATTTTATAATCCACTGCAGCCTTTCCTTCCTCCAACCCACCAGTTTTTTTCAGTAGCCCTTATGACAAACCGTTATGAAGAGCTATGAATATTGCATGGGCTACTTCTCCCTTATACCCCATTTTATTTTCATGTTCAATTAATTACATGGGATCAAAAGGTATCATTTCTTTTACAGGGGTTTGTCGCTATCTGTAAGTGTGTGTCATTACATCTCATTATTTATCAATTCCAAGAAAAGGGTTTCCTGGAAACAAAATAAAGTTTCAGGAGATTTACCAGTAATTCCTAGTAATTATTCTGCAACATTTACTGTCTTTAACCCCTCCTTCTTTAAAATATCAAGGTTATTTTAAAGAGAACCTGTATTTCTGTTAGCAGCTAGAGCCCTTTTGAATCTCTGAGCTGAATGGAACACATGTTTCCTGCTACACCCTTCTTCAAGCATCTGCCCTGATCTCCCAGAGTGTGACACTGCCTTGGTGGATTACCATTAAGTAAATTGGAGTATTATGGTTCACTGGGATTAAGCTTGGCTACTGTCAAATGGTATGATAGGAAAATGAGACTTTTATTTTCTTTCGACACCCACATAGAGCCAGCTGACTTGAATCTAAAGAGAAAATAAGATTCAACAGAACTGATGTGCACAGTAGGAAAGATATTATCTTTAGATTTGAAAATGCAGTTGGTGAAGGGTTTTGATCCTTCAGCTAATGCATTTTCATTTCACAAAGATATTTTTGCACAGTGAGAAGGAATAATGATTCTACATATTCATGTGTTTAGTACTACCTTTTTGTTTTAAGAAGATAACAGTTTCTGTTAACCTAACTGAAACAGGACCAGTTTCAGCAGAATTTAGCTGTGCAGGATCCATCCTAATCTTTGGTACCATGGAACTCTGAAAAAAAGCTTTGAAGTTTGTCCTAAGGGTTGTTTCACACAAGGTGCTGAAGCTAGGAAAAACACAGACTCACAGAAGGGGTGAAATTAGAAGTGATCTTTGGAGGCCATCTGGTCCAACCCCTGCTCAAGCATAGACACCTAGAGATGCTTCCCCAGGACCATGTCCAGGAGGCTTTCAAGTCTTTTCAAAGGGGGAATCTCCATAACCAACCTGTGCAACCTGTGCTAGTGCTCAGTCACCTGCGCATTAAATAAATGCTTCCTGAGAAATAACAGTGACATACTGTAAGCCTTTCGGCACATGCAACTTAAATTACATGAAGATAATGACAAAATCCTAACCTGGACTGCAAGATCTCAGCAGGTGCTCCTCCAATGTAGATGTCTGTGAATGGCATAGCTGTTCTTTCATTGTCAACGCTTTTTATATGTCGTCTGTCTACTACCAAGATCATCTTCTTGGAATTATGATATATAATAGAAATCTGAAAAGAAAAACATGTTCTTAAAAGTTTCTAAAATGTCACCTTTGGTAAGTTGTCATGGTGATTTTGCAAGATCAATAGTATTTTTATGACTTTTTATTTGAACAGTTATTCTCATTTATCAAAAAAGTTGGTTGTAAAATAGGATGGGCTGTCAATACTAATAGGGAACTTATTTTCATGTCACAATTTCGCTAATGCTTGAGGAAACAGGATACTTCATTTATGATTAAATTCATATAAAACTACCCCTATACCAAATTCTACTCTGCACCAAACAGATAAACTCCATCAGCTTTGCAGTGCTTTCATGATGTATACAAGAAGATAGGGCAGATTTCTATAAAAACTCAATGTATTGTCAAAGCATAAAAGGGATATTGTATTCCTACTTAAAAATTTGAGCAGAACAGTAACTGTTGCTATAGTTTGAATTTACATTGAATCACATTTACAACAAGCCACTAGGGGGAATTTGCTATTGCTGTTGCCATTGTCACAGTAACACCGGCTTAAAGTAAATTCTCTTAAAACCAATACACTTTGGTGTTTACGATCTCCCTAAGTCGATAAAATACTATCCACATATAAAAGATTGTTAACTGAATAATTTGTACTTTGAATGAAATGGGAAATACATTTTGTAACATGCTTAACTAAGGCGGTCAAGTTAACAACATGCCATGTTTTTAGTTAAGGAGAATTGTATATTCAAAGGATGTAATTATCACTGCAATAGTTTCAATCTGAATTCAAATACTTTTCTTTTTTTCTTTTTTTTCCCCCCATGAGAAGTCCTGTTCTTGTCTATCAGTATGTAGAATCTGCCTACAAGCACCGATTCACCAGGAATATGGGAGAGAACCCCACCAAGTGGCTCAGTGCTGACAGGAATGATGTGCTCTTTTACATGTGAGGTATGAGTCTACTCTTCTCTTCTGCCCACTTCTGCATCACTACCTGGCCTCTCATATTTTTCCTCTTCTAATGGGTGTTGGAACAAATCATGGGTGCTTTGGAGCTGCCACGATAGTTAACCACATGGCTGTGAATGTAACCCCATATCTCCTACCTCATGAAATTTGGCATCATTAATCTGAGCCTTCTTCATGGAGTCCTCTAACAGCACTGGGCCAGTGCCGAAACCAAAATCATAGCGGAGGTACAGGAATCCATTGTGCATCTCTAGACTGAAGAACATACTCTACATAAAACAAAACAAAACAACAACAAAAAACAGTCAGAAAAACACTATGATTGTGTCAGGAATTAAGAAAAAAATAAACACTGTAATGAGACTTTCTGACATCACAAACATCAGGCTACTGGGAAAAGGTCATATTTTTCCAAAACTAGAACAGAACTTCTGGATTAATGCATAACATATGTGTATGTAGGCATATAATCGTTTGAGAAACACCACATATTTGAAGGTGAAATGCTTCTCTGGAGAAATTGTATTTAATAGGACAGGTATGTCAATATTCTTCACCAGCAAAGTATTTGTAATGTGAACACATCTACTTTCTGTCAAAGTAATAGCACATGCCCCAAGGAATGATACTATCCTGGTAAAAACAATGATGTGCTAGAGTAGTTGGGACTGCATCAGCAGCTTCTGTCAAGATGTCTATAACAGCACAGCATTATCTCTTTTCACAGCCCTGATCACTGTGTTTGATGAAGACTGAGCAATAGGTAGAGTGTATTTACTGTATATTTGGTTTCTAGATTTCCCGACTACTCCTGCTTCTTGGTTTGGGTTCTCTTCAGTTGTTGAGTGTTCTAGATTTTATAAACAGAAGCTCCAGGACACCTCTGGGGAGGGCCTGAAATGAAGATGTGTAGCACAGACTTTGTATCATTCTGAATCTGAACATAAAAAATGCGGAAAGGACAGTTTACAGTAACTGCGGATCTGGGTTAATGCTTTTAATCCTACTGTTTGTGTTCTCTTTGAGTGTGCTTGCTGCTGTTCCCACACTTAATGGAAACATGGGGACAATAACACTCTAAAAACAAGTAGAGGCCATGGACTAACATCTCTGACACAAATTATTCCACACTCAGAAGTCATTACTTGAAGTAATAAAAGTCGGTCTTAATCTAGTGCTTTTAAATGAAAATACAGCTTAGGCTTGTCTTGAAAACTTTAAACTTGAAAATTAAGCAGGGATTACATTTATAGTAACTATGAGCTGTCCTTGCAGAATGGAATAATGGGGCAGTTTACACAATCTTTCTAAAAGTGTCTGTGAGCAGGCATGGTCTTCCACAAATCACTCTTTTCACTGTAATACACAAAGTGCACATATGTCCAACAATCCTCCATGCATATTTGCTTAGAAGATCTGCAATTGAGGCTGCAAAGCTTTGAACAGCAGTTACTTAATGTAGATTCTCCTAAGAACAAATGTTAGTGGTGGCATGCTATGCTGCAGGGCAAATCTCTCCACAACTCTCCTGTGCAAGCTAAGGTGAAAACTAAAAAGCAGCTGTTCTGAGGGTGGATTTGCTGCCTTCTGAATACTCATTGTGGTGGTACGTGCTGGTGTGTAGACCAATGTATGTCTGCGGTATGCATTAACATAGTACATTGTTTTCTGTGTCTTTATCAAGCTGTAATCCACAACAAACTTGGGAGTCTGATGTAGAGATGCCAAAAGACAAACAAAAAATCTGAGCTTGTCTTCAGAGGATATTTGCATACAGTGTCTTCTTTCTTTAAAGCATTTCAGAGTTTGCATCACCATCAAACATCTGAAAAGCTGGCAACATCTGGATCTAGCTGTTTCATTTGGGTTACTTTCCATATTCAGTAACTTAAATAGCTATTTAGCTCTAGCACTCCCTGAGACACAACTATAAAGTGGCAGCTACCACAAAATGACTGTTTTATAGGACCTACTTCACAGAAATTTTCTATAAATTTGAATGTCCATTCGCATTTAAACAAAGATCTTAAATGATCTTAAGTGATGTATCTGCAGTGATGACCTTAAGTGATGTATCTGATCTTAAGTGATGTATCATCACAGGGTCATCACAGTGGCATTACCACTTGAAAGTACTAAACATTTCTGGATGAGAGCAGAGTCCAGCTCTACTTATTGCAAAGCCTATGCCAGTTCTCTCCCAATATATATTACATACTAGATGAACACAAAGGTATTACCTCTTTACAGAATTTAAATATTTTGTATTTCCCGTGATATTGCAAGTACTGGAGAACTTGTGGTACTCATGGCTAAAGAGTACCAGAAGAATTTGATACTCACTCCATTAACCATCAGCAGGATCAATCCATTGTCTGTAGGTGTTCGAACTTCAATGTCAAACCGTGTCACCTGGCTGAATCTTCCCCTCCTCTCAATATTTCTTGCCACGGCATAGCCAGAACCATCAAAGAAATAACTCACAGCTCGACTCTGAGTGAAAGCCAACTTATTTCTATGGAAAAAAACAGTCAGGGAAGCAAAAATCGACAGCGTCAGCACTATGGTCCCCATTCTCATTTGGAGAAATTTATGGGCCTTTATAATTAAAGTACTTTCTTGAAATTATTATTCTGAACTGATGCTTTCC
Organism: Excalfactoria chinensis; assembly: GCF_039878825.1. Lineage (NCBI taxonomy): Eukaryota > Metazoa > Chordata > Aves > Galliformes > Phasianidae > Excalfactoria > Excalfactoria chinensis. The sequence continues at coordinate 42,853,339 of NC_092827.1, forward strand.
CCTGAAAGTGATGAGGCTGGTGACTCCTTCTATCAAATTCTTTCTGGGAATTTTCTTCTGAAATGTATAGATTTGAAGGTGTATGTGCTGTATGTAAAGGACAGGAAATTTTTTTGCTGATCCTCGTAAGGGAAATGACACCTCCTTATTATAAGGATATGCATATTTTTCTATCAAGCGGTTGCTTGGTTTGTGCAGAAATCCATTTGTATTCTCCATGGCCTTTAATTGAGAATGGGTCCTTCTGAGGAGACAAGGAATGGGCCACATGCACTGACCTGGAGGGCAGCAGCTCTCAGCTTCTGTTCCCTCTGCAGTTCCCTTGCAGTGAAATCTGCAAGATTCTCTCCTGTTTTGTGTATGGAGAGATCCTAGCACTGTATGAACAAAATGCCCACTCTCGCCTGTGCCAAACAAATGCTGTGGTAAATGTTCACTTCTACTTTAAGGACCGTATTTCCCAATGTGCTTATGGCTTATCTGGGGGATTTTTACTATGGCTTTCAGAGTGTATGGTTGAAAGGTAACTTCTTGTACTGACTTTGTTAGCTGGGCGTGGGAGTGCCCTCAAGTCTACCAGGCTGCTGGAGTTAACTGGTTGTGGCCGTATCACTTACAGGGAAGTGATTTAGGGCAGGAGCAACCCTGACCTTGGCAAGCAGTCCAGGGAAAGTGGGAGTCTAGCTCCTGCCTCATGGCATAGCTGAAACACTCCCTCCACACTTCCATTTCCAAGGCTGGAACAAGGTTCTGAGAGAATGAATGGAGAGCAAATATCTAAACTCAGCTTCTTGACACAACTAGGAATTAAAAGAGGCAAAGTTCCTTCTGGACAACTCGGCATCACCTGTCTGAAACAGGTCTGTCTGAAACAGATTGGAACTATCGGGAGTGGCACTTCCTACAAACGAGAAGCAATGGTGCGACTGTCCCCTACCTGGCACAAGGTGGCGATGTGGTGGTGTCGATGTTGTAGGCATGCTTGAAGTTGTACAGGCTGATCACATCGTCGTTCAGGGTAGCCAGCTCCAGGCAGCCGATAAAGCCAGGCAAGTCCAAGCTAGGAGGGAGCTGTGCAGAAAGAGAGAAGTAAAAGGATATTGGGTTATCTCAAAAGTATTTGTACCTGGGATCAAGTTTTTCTCTGTACTCCTCATATTGTGAAAAAATGGGATATTGCTGCCTTAGAATAGCAATTGCAGTCCATATTAAGATACAGCCATTAGCCATAATATTCCATACATGAAAAAAGAGCATATGGAGCATAAAGATATCTTCACAGAGAGAAGATTGGGGCAGGTGAGGCAAGAACTGTTTTTGTAGTTTGGTGGTTTTGAAGGGAGTGCACTTGGACAAAGGAAGAGTTAGGATTTGACTAATCCTAAATCTTGCTTGAAGTACTTGAATCTCTCAAAAGATACTTCATGTCTAATGTATAGACATTCTTTGTTCCCTGAAAGAAAATTTCCTACCATGACAAAAGAGAAAGAATGAAAAAGCACTTTAAACTCAGTATACTTGGATTCTAAGACTGCACCGGTGTATAAGCTTCAGTAGGTATTATTTTAAACAGTTTCAGGATATAGAAACTCCTTCTTTTAGCAAAGGTCACTGCAAATGGAATTTAAATAGCCACATTGGTGAAAGATACAGAAGAATAAATCTGGTAGCATTAGTGAATAATTCTTTTAATATTAAAATACTCTGCCCTGTGGAACAGGTGTGATAGTAATAACACCTCTTGCATGCACTTCAGAGACTGATCACTGAGAGCAACTTTTATTCGACTTCTCATTATTTCCATTTTGATTACAATAAAATAGTAACAGGAATGCAGCAATATATGCATACAATATATGTAGCTGTAAGAGAGAGTGAGATTCTCATCTGCAGCACAGAACCTGTGCTTTGGCAAAGTATCTTGTTTCTTTTCTTTCTTTTTTTTTCTTTTTTCTTTTTTTTTTTTTTTTTTTCTTTTTGTTTCTTCTGCTATTCTATTATTTTAAGTACGAGATTTTGAGTGGTTATGTGGTACATTTTCTATTAATAACGAGATCATTCATAATTAACGTTTGGACTGGATGATCTTTTAGGTCTTTTCCAACCTTGGTGATCTTATGATTCTATGATAATATTGTCTAAATCCGAAAAGTTGCCTCACAGAGACAGGCAAATGAGGCTCTCATGCTGACTGTGATGACGTAGCCCTTCTGAGCTGGGCTACCAGGCCTTGATTTATGCAATTTAATTAAAAAATATATAATCACTTTTATTGTTACTTTTCAGAAAGCCTTACTGATAGCTAATAGAAATCTGATCATCCTACTGTATGGCATGATATACTGGAGAAAGTAGTAGCTTTTGCTGTAGATAGAAGAGATAGTCTTAGGATAATAAATTACTAAGTAAGGACATTTCATTTTCTAATCATTTCTGTGTTAAAAGGGAAGCCCAGCAAGTATTATTTAAGCTCTGAATATGCAGTATTTATCTGACTAACCTTGAAGTCTGGAGGTGCTCCGCCAATGTAGAAAACCGTATTTTCAGGTTCCAAATTCAGGAGAGAGCTAGGACCAAGATTCTCTCCTGTTTTGATGAATTTTTCTTCCGATGTGCTGCTAAGACTTGGTATAGTTAAAAACATTTTGCCGTGTCTTCCAATCCTGCAGCAGGAAATTGTGAGAGAAGAGAGTTTTGTGTTTGCTAGACTTAAAAAAAAACAACACCAAAAACCCACAAACGACATCAGCAAGCCTCCAGCTCCAGGAAGGTGTTTTTTTTTTTCTCCCTTCCCCTCATTAGAAGACTGTTATTCTACAGGGAAAGAAACAGAAAAATTACAGATGCTTTCCCTTCGCCCTCATGTCCCCATGGCTCCTGGATCTGTAAAAGCAAAGCAAATTTCCATTTATTTCAGCAGGGACAGAACCAGACAGTTAAGACTACTAATGGGCAGTTCTGGAATAGTCTTTTCTGATTATTTATTTATTTATTTTCTCTTTGAAGCTGTTTGAATTTGGTGAGATGCACATTGCCTGTTTACCTCTCAATTTTGATGATGCTGAAGTAAGAAGGCCAAGTGCTGACTGGCTTGGAATCCAGAGGTATTTCCACATCTTGGTCTCCCAGATTATAAACGTAGACAAGATTGTCATTTTTAATTGCCAGCCCCACGTAATTTTTAACCTAAAACACCAGTGGAGAAGGATATTAGAGCTACAACATTGAAACAGATTTATTGCAGAGCACTGGTAAAGCATAAGGCTATATAAAACAAAATGCGAGCTTTAAAAATAAAGTTTCATACATAGTCTATTAAAATAATATATACATTATATAATGTTTTTATATTTTTAATTGTGCATATTAGATTTATATTTTATGTATTAAATAAATATAATTTAAAAGCTTAATTCTCTAATTAGTTTTCTTCGCCGAACAGATAAAACATCTGATGTTTTACCCATTTTTAATCAGGAAAATACAAGGTCATAAGATTTTTACTGACTGTAAATTGGTCGTGTTTAATGAGAAGCTACTTATCAGTATTTACTGTGCGTACGTGTTAAATAGGAGGAAAAATCTGTCTGAAGCCTAGGTACTATGATGCAAATAATTCTTCTACCAGGAAGGGTTTCTCTTAATTTATATTCAGTAGACGTTCTTTTTAGAGAAGTTTAAAAAGAAAAGCATGCTGTTTTACCCTTCTCAGCTAAGACCTTGTCAGGATTCTACTTGGCTTGTAAGATGCAATTTTTCTTCTTTCAGGAATCACAATTTAATGAGCAACTCTTTCACAACATTTGCAAGTAGTGAGAGCATATGCCATTTCTAAGCGTTTCAAAGCAGTGAAGTACAGATGTACAGCAGCAGCACAAGCCTCAGGCAAAGAGCCTTCTTAGCTTATGGACTTCTGGCCTTGGAGGTTTGGAATTGTCACTCTCAGCAATGTAAACCTGGCTAAATTGTGGCCCACAAAAAGCAATATGAGTAATGATAACTGCCCAGTACTGGCAGTGCAAATGGGCAAGTGAAGCTTCCAGCAGTGGCAACCACAAAAGCATGCTGTGTGTGCAGCCCAGTTTGCCTCTCAGACAGAACCCTTCACTGCTTGCAGTGAAGTGTTTCAAGGACAGGAGTGCTGGGGTGCTGGAAGCACTTGCACTTTGCTTGGCACTAAGTCAGTGGCAGTTTTCAGATCAGCTGACAGTAGATACCTTGTATTTTGTAAAGAAAAGGTGGGAGAAATAAACAAGGGCAAAAAACTTACCTATTGCGACATTTATATATATCTATACATATATATAAATTAACTGGGCTATTCTCTTACATTTTTGCTTCCAAGGTACAAAATGAATCTGTCTGGAGATGCTGCCAGTTGTGGGTTGTCTTTCTGAAGCTTTATATACAAGCTCATGGAAGTGAAAGACTTCAGCTCCTCCACGTTGATCTTTGGATTGACTTCAACAGCTGATTCACCTCCAAACATCATAGAAACCTGGACCTGCAGTTGCAAGTGTGCAAAGTGAGACATATTATTGCTGTCTGTGGACATTGCTTGAGGTAAATGTGCAAGAAATCTTGGTCAGTAGCCTCACTTTCTACTCAAATGGTATCAGCACCTATGGAGGTGCTGTTCAGAATTTTGTTTATAACAATCACCAATGGAAGATGCTGTAAAGAGAATATAGAATATTAATTTTAAACAAATTGAAACTCTTCATTAACTATGCTTAAGAATATTGATATTAAATTAGAATATTAAATTACATTAAGAATATGCTTAAAAATATGTAATTTTTTCCTTGGGAGTACTATGGCCAATTTTCTGTTCATGAGTAATCCTGTTTTATTATTGAAGTTACAGTGACATATAGAAGATGCTAATTTTAAAACATTTTAGTTCAAAATGAACTATGAACTTCAACGTAACTGCAGTAGTGTTTTCAAGTTTAAGCACAATATTCCTGAATGATGAAATACTTTTAAAGAAGAGTCAAACACTTCCCATGTACTCACGTATTAGCTGGATTTTGCTTTTTTGATGCGGTTGTTTTTTAAAGCAATGTACATGGACAGCACTGAGAGCATGTAATAATGGACCAAATCCTTGATCTTTGTGAATTAACTCAAATTGTTTTAATTTTTGACCTCAATGTTCTTGTTACAGAAAAATCCTTCATAATTAATGAATGAAAACGAAAGCACTTTTCTCTATTAAACATGCATGAGTAAAAGATTCTCCTACTCTGCAGAAAATTAATTCACAAAAAAAACCAACAGAATACTGTCAACTGAGGAGAGTTTGTGTTAAGTTGCCATAATTACTCTGGCATCTAACTACTACTGTCAGTTGAGTAATAAACTACTAGTTTTACCTGTAAATGGTTCTTTTACAGTGGCCATCATTAATGCTGTGCTTATCACTTAAGTAAAGCTGCTATCCCAGTAGAAAGAGTCTACAGTGAACACTACAGTAATGTTAATTGCTTGTAAATATGAATTGCAAATCTTTTATTGACTTTCACATATTTTGCTTAAGCAGTTGGGAGGAGATTTCAAGGTTCAGTCTAGGGATATAGCCCAAGAAAATAAAGCTCCTAGGAAGATGTATATGATAATTAGCACTTAGTAACCAAATAGCCCATCTCAAAGTTTTACCTTGCTTGCCACACTCCTTGTTTGGGCAATCAAGTCTCTGATCCGCTGAATGCTGGAAGAAATATTGTTTGCTGGTGCCTTCTGTTCTACTTTGCGCAGTTTATCCAAGAGTTGAGGAAAGACTTCTGTAAGTTTCTTCACTGCAGTTAGAAAAGAAACGACAGTTTGTTTTGCTCCTCTTTGTAACACCAGTTTTGCAATACTAGGAAAACTGCTCCTTGCACTCTTCAACCAGCCTATCTCCTTGTACTTAAGTGTGGTGTGTGAGAAGCACTGATTTCAGAAAGGTTAGTCTCTTATCAGTATGTGCAAAAGTGTTTGGAAGAAAAATTTTATTATTTGCTTTGCACAAACACAGCTACTTTTTCATGGGTCTTCTAGTAACTACTACGGTGTTGTACTTATCTACCACTTTTCTAAAGGAGCTTTGTAAATGTTAATCTTTTTAACCTTTTCATCTTCCTTCAAGGCAGATAAATGTTAAACCCAATCTTACAGATGTAGCAACTGGAGCAGAAGGATTAGTTGTCTGGCATCTCACTGGAGATCTGTGGCTGACCTGGGAATTTCAGTGAGGCTCGTGAGCTTTTCAAATTCAGTTTAGGGGAGCTGAAGAGGTTGCTTCCCCCTGCTCTAAGCTGTGCATTTCTCTCAGAGCTTACCATTCAGATAGAAGCAATGGCTGCAGAGTGATGTATGAGCCCACTGTGCTAACAGAAACATTGCTGCTTTTGGCCTGTGGTAAAAGCTCTGTGCTGTACAATGGCAGAGAAGCTCAGACGATGATGAATGTGCACCTAAACTGTACTTATTATCTGCCCCAAACTCCTCAGCTTTCCTGTCTACACACAACAGGGTCATGAATCACAGTCCTGTGCTTCCAGTCTCTTGCTGCAATGTCTCTTGTTATGTGTGGGAGAAGGATCGTGGTCAAAGGGAAATGTAGCCGCTTGAATGTGTTCAAAGGCAGAGAAGTGCTTTCCCAGAAAGATAAGCAGAGAAATTACAGAGAAAAGAAAATAACTACTCCTAATAATAATCAGTTTTGTCACATAAGATTCCACTGAGATGCTACCCTTTGAAGGATATTTATACATCACATCATTTTTCATCTTTAATTAAGTATAGGTATGAGTAGCTGAGTAAAATTAAATGTGATTTTAGCCACAAGCTTCATGCAGACAAGATCCACTATTCATAGTTAATTTTTAATGACATGGATTCACTGCAAAGGTTAAGATATGATTTGTCAGGTTGTTAGTTATGGTTTAAGGGTTATCAACTTGCATCCACCTGTTCGTGTGTGGCTCCCCTTGTATTTTTACTCTTGTCTGAAAAGATAGGGAGACAGGTGGAGAACCTAATCCTCAGCTGTACTGGCATTATAAAGAAGGGAAAAATATTTCTATTCTGTGATCTCTGTTCCATGTTGAGTACAGAAGCAGCTCTCAGCCTCATTCAGAGTAGCACGGAGTATTAGAAGATCCCATGGAGTCCTACACAGCCTGCATCCCTTTGGGCACAGTAGAAAGCTCTATTTGCCACAACCTTGCTCTCTTCACTTGGCTCTTTTCACTTGTGTTTTTCTCTCCCAGTTCAGTGTAGGAGAGAGCTGTGAGAAACTTTGTGTTCTCCAGTTATTCTCCTTAAGTCCTGAAAGACCTTATATCCTATATAGGATATATATTTGTAGGACTGCTCATATTGCGTATAAGCCTTACTGTATATAAAAAGTGCCACTTTTTCAGTAAGTCCTCAAAGAAGCACACTGAAATAATGTAACACATTATTTCCAGGCTGCATTAAGCATTCTACTTTAAAAAACAACAACAAAAAACACAACAGTAGAATAATTCTCTTGCAGAAAATTTGCTCTGCCTTTTGAAATGAAGCATATCACAATAATCACTTAGAAAAAAAAGTCCTCTTTACTGCTAAAAGAAAAAATTCCAAGCTCAAAAAGTGACACAGCAAATTTCAAGCGTTACTTTTTTGCTGTTGCTTGTTTTGTTTTAAAACACCAACTGAATCATAACTGTATTTGATCAGATATCTTGAAGAACTGTCTTTTTGTCTGCTTGAAATTTGAGATACAAAGATAGAAACACAGCTGTGATATGAAAGTTCCAAATTGTCATCTGTTACTCCAAGTACTATTGTAAAATCTTGCCATAAACTGCTTCTTTTTAACCTTTATATGGCATTCTTCAACATAGAAGAATAATGATTTTTAATTTTAGTCTTTGGAATAAAAGTAAAAATGAATCTTCTCTAGTCATACAACACAAAGAAAGATTAGAAAGGAAACTGTGAAGTAGGCAACACCTTGCCTGTGATCTTCCAGATACTTCCTCTTTTAGTGTTTTCTTTCCCAAACTACACTTCATCCTCTGCTGAAAACCATCAGTTTTGTGCACTATGGCAACACAGGAAGTCTTCTCAAACACCATAGCCATGACATGTTCTTACCCTTCCAAAAACACCATTCAGGCTTTGGGCAAGGGCATTTTAGGCAAATCAGCTTAGAGGCTTTCTCTGCCATGGCAGTGTTATTGGCATGATGCTGTAGGCACCTGGTTGAACATATTTCATGTCTTCCTCTTGGGCTTTGATGGATATTCCTGTTTCCGGGTCACCCTCTCCTGGCAATGCACACAGCAGGTCTGAAAGCACTCTGCTGTCCTCAGGTGAGTCAACATCTGTCTTCTCAGTCTGTGAATCACAGCTACATCTAACTGGAGCACTTCCAATGCAGCCTCCTTTGTTGTTGGTACCCTACATTCTTCCTAACAAATCCTCACATTTGTTCTCTATTCTTCTTCCTTGCCCCTCCTAATAAAAGGTGAAATTAATGTCATATTTACAAGCTTTTCTAGCATTCATCCTGCTTAAATATTGTATTTTCTCCTTATTCCTCTTTGACTCCTTTGTTTAGACTACAAGCTTATCAAATCAGGGACCTTTTCAACTCTATGTTTGCACCACTGAGGATAGAACGGCTGTTTTTAAGTGCCTCCCAATGTTACAAAAACAATACCTAAACCATGTATCATAATGGTAAGAAGTATGTAAATAATCTGTCCACATTTCAGTGTGACCATGGTACCCTAATAAAACTGATATAGAAGCCAATATGACTTCAGCCCTTAAAGTGTTTAAGACTTCAGCACTTAAAGTGTTTTAAGTCATTTTTGAAAATGCTCATGTATCTAAAAGTTTTAAAGAGGAGTCAAGCCTCATGGCAAATGCTTTTTTCTATATTTTATTTATTTTTATACAATATTTTCCTATAGATAAAATTCTGTAAGATCATAAGCAACAAAAATGCAGTATAAACAAATTTACACCATAATGCTGCAATGATTCCCTTCTCTTTTAATACTACAGAATAGCAAAACTCAGGTTGCTGTACCTGCATCCCCAGCTGAGTGCACAGCGCTGTCGTAGGCAGCTGAGTCATGGTGGAAGTCTTGCAGGTTCTGAGACCACAACCTCACATTCTCATCCATGGGGTTAGTAGCCTGTGTTACTGTCACAGTAGTGCTAACAGCCTCTGCAGTCTTCTGTTTAGCTTTCTCCAAGCGCTGTCTGGCCTCCACTACAGAATAAATAGGGGATGAGAGGAAATGAACACTGACAGAGTTTCAAATGAGCTGTTGCATGTACTTCAAAAGTGATGAGATTAGGAGGATTTTATCATCTGCAGAATGGAGATCCAACCTTGCTTATTTGGTCTTCTCTTTGTTTCCACAAGGAATACTCAGAACTCCTAGTGGATGGTCTACCATTACATTAATTCTTTAAGTGTAACAAGCCGGATGCTCTATGATGTCTGTTGTCTGAGAAACTAAAGTGAGATTTTGTCAGTCAGGACTGCCAGTAACCAATCTCCCAAATACTTGTATGTGATTATACAAGTATTAGATTTTGACAATCAACAGAATAAATCCACAGATTTGTAAATTCTCCAAGCCCTGAAAAAATCAAGAATTAAATGGGAGAGGACAACTGTGGGAAGGAGGATCAAATCAAATGTTAGTAATTTCTGATGGAAAACATATAATTTTATCATGAACACACTGGCATTGATTGTGTATTGTTGTTTCCATCAAACCTGTTTGAACCTTCCTGGGACTGAAATCTTAATATCGACTTCATAGGCCATATGCAAAGATAAAATGTGTTGTAAAGCATTTGAAGGCAAAGAATGATAAAAATGAAACTTCTTACAACCTAGTTCTGCTGATTGCATTTTTGTGATGGCTCTCATCAGTTTGCTTTGCACAGCATGCATTCGTGCCACAGTGCCATTAACACGATGGCTGGTGTCTGCAATGGTTAAATCATTACCTGTGGGGAGAAATTAGGAGATATAATTGAATGATATCAAAGTAGCATTTAAAAAAGATAAATTTTCTCTTACTGAGGCTTTTTATTAAGCCTTTAATATACCATAGGTTGTATGCTAAGACATTTTTTAGCATAGGATACAGTAGCACTCTTGACATTATATAATCTAAAGTCATAAGCAACCTTGATGCTCATAGCTATTGCCTTAACTTGACCAGTGCCATCTCTCGTTGTGGAGATTAATTCCAAAGTTACACAGGAGAAAGTCTAAGAAACTCCAAAGTTCCTGAAAAATTGAAGAGGTCATTTCTGTAATTTTAGTGCTCTCATTCATTATTATTATCCTCCACTGAAGAAATCCAGATTCCTGAATGCCTAAACTGTTACACATTGATTTCAGCCAACTGCTTAACTGATTATATTTACATTTTAAAAGCTGCTTATGGGTGCAGATATTTAAACAGTGGATATATTTCAAATGGTCTTGTTGTAAATGAAATCAACTTTGTATACTTACTGTAAGCTGCTGTCTGTTGTAGCTCCATGGCTCGTCTGAGAAGTTCTTCGCTTTCACCTCTGTGGTAAATGATCTGAGTATCAATTCCAACTGCAGCCTGCAAGTGTATTTCAAAAAAGAAAGTAAAAATAATGGTTACCAAATGTTTCCTTTTAATGTGTATAATCGTAGACAATGCATTGCTTGATATAAATGTAACTGCAAAGTCAATGGCAGTTTCATTTTCCTTGTTAGCATTTAAGATTGGCAATTGGAATATAAAAGGACTGAAAGGAAAATTTCCTATAGGCTGCAATAAAAGCTTAGAGAAATATGTGCTTTCCAGAGAGCAATAGGGAATAACTAAGATGCAGAAAGCACAAAAGTCCTCTTCATTTATCAGCTTTAATATACCAACTTGGTATTCACATTTAGTTAGACATCGTGCTTGTTTTGACTGTCGAATCTACCAGGTGATGAACACACATGCTGTGTGGGGAGCTGCTTCCAGTCACCATTAGCACACTGTAAGCAGAGGACTGGACTCAGAATCCCTAGGGATCTGGTCCCTGCAATTCAACCAGTTCCTCCTTCTATCTCATGAATAAATTGCTACTAAATAGTCTTTTAAAATTATATACGTAAAAAAGGAAATATATTTTAGAACAGTAAGGCCCGAGACAAAACTAGCATCCTCGTTAAAGCAGTGAGCATACAAGTGGGCTATTTGCCTCATTTTAACTTTCTATGAGAAACAGCCACGATCCTGTCATGAACCTTTCCTTCCACCTGGTACTGTGTGGAATACTGTGTGTGTGCCCCGGTGGCACAGCGGTAGAATTCCCGTTTGCAACACCAGGGGGCCCGGGTTCGAATTCCCCCTGTGGAGCAGGGGGTAGAAGTGCCGCTCTGCTACACAGAGGGCTCGAATCCCGGGAGTTGGACTCGATGATCTCTAAGGTCCCTTCCAACTCGCACGATACTATGATACTATGATGATACTATGAATAGGAGGACTCAAGCACTGGGATGACTCATCAGCTCAGGGATCCTACAGGGCCAGGGAATTTTGTCTGCACTTATACAGGACTATTTCAGGTTGAGTGACAGGACAAAGAAGCATTTCCTGTATTATTGACAGGAAGGCCCTATTGCTTTGTAAATTACAGCGGAATGTAGACAGGCAGAATGATCCACCACCTAGGATTTAATTCAGGAAATAATATGTAAAGCAAAATGTGCAGTGAGAACTTCGATGCAGGCAAGGAAGCTAGATCTTTTTTTTCTTCATACTTAGGTGTTCAAAGCCCTAGTAGCACTGCAAAGCAAAAGCTGGTATTATGACAACTACTTACATCATCGACCCGGTTTGTTGTGTTCAGTGCCTGCAATGCAGCTTTATTTGCTTCTTCAATATAACCCACAATATTTTCATATACATTTGAAGCATTTATTGCCCTTTGTACCAATCCATTTGTATCAACACCATGTAAATTTCTGTTAAAAGGAGAGGAAATAGAGGAAGAAACCAAACTGCATCAAATTAGTTTCAAATTGTTTAACTTTCTTAACATTCAGTGAATCTTGACTATTTTGCAGACAAATATATTTGGCCTGACCTTTATTCTCTTCACTGGGTATGACCATCCATGCCAATCTAAAGCAGGAGAAAACTGTGGATAGCAGTTACATCCCAGGGGTTTCCAACTTGCTAAAGCTCTGGGAATTTGGCCTTCACATCTATGTGAGCAGTTACAAGGAACTTCTAAGCTTTTATCTTTTAAAAAAATCTGGATAGATATTTCATAAATGGACAGAATAACAGATCAATGGGTTGTCCTTCTATGGAGATAACTCCTGGCTGTGAATGGAAAGAACTGTGTGTGCCAGTGATCAGGAGAGCTGTATCACCGGACTGTTTATATGATCCAAATGTAGATGGGAAAAGGGGGAGAATTAGATGAAGAACTATCCACTGGTCATGAAATTTTGCAAGATTTCAGAAATAAAATGTTGCCTTGCTGGCATGGTAGAGCTTGATGTGCATACTAGGTGGTAAATGGTCTTCAGAGGAGATTCATAACAATTTGCTTAGGGCTGAACCTTCAACAGTTAATAACTTGGAGTAAGTACTATTTTCTATATTATATCTATATAAGCAGAATTCAGAGAACATATTTATATAAATATTAGATATACATTTATATCTGCTTATGTGTTTTCACTTCAGCATAACTGCACACTGAAGACATAAAAATTTTCCAATTACCAGGACCGTTGTAAGAATTTTCTGCTATATTCCCCCTCAAAACAACAACAAAAAACCTAACAAGCTTATAAAGCAAATCCATTAAAAAAACAGACAAACAGCAACAACAAAACCCAACCAACCAACCAAAAAGAAAACAACATAATGATATGAAGACAGGCTAAATGTTTTAAAGGATTAAAGTTTCACTGCAGGACAATCTTCTCAAAAAATGGAAGAGTCAGCAGATTTCCATCTGGATATGTTCCAATTATTTCTGCTCATTTTAAATTAAATTCCTGACGTGTTGGAGTTGGTAGTCATTTTAAAATGATTTTAGGAAAGGATGAAGGCTGGCCATATGGGGTATTTTCTTTCAAAAGATTCTACTACCCCCAGCTAGGCGATCTCAGACTGAACATATTGTTTGCTTTCTAGGTTGTCTGTAGTTTGTGTAGCATTATAGAACAAGAATTTCAGATATCAGCTTTGTACAGTTTCATAAAGGAAAGCCATCTGTTATTTTTTCACTGTTTAAATCTCTCATCCAGCGCGTACTAATATTAAGAAACAACTGGTATTTAGATAATATGCTTGATGAGCAGTTATAACACTTTATCCTCTGAAAATATATGTCCATTATGTTACTTATGATAGAATTTGGAGAAGCATTTTCTTTAAGAAATCACTTGCAGCAGTTATTTTTTCATACATAGTACCAATTAGTCATACTTCAAATCTGCTTGGAGTGACTTCTTAGTAAACTGAAGGAAAGTTTGTGTATCTTTAGTCTTCCAGCAAAATAGGAGGCCTTGCAGTAAATTTCTGTTATTACAGTGGGCTTGTTTCACTGAGGCACAATCTACACTTTAAGAACTATTCTATCTGTAAACCACTTCTGGAACAAAAATTATCACAAATCCCATTTTATTGTTCATACAGCAAAAACATTTTTAATGTGAAATATCTCACTGCCAAAAGCAGTATCTGCCAGACACATTTAATCTGCCTGTATTGTATTACTTTTCAGTAGTTTGCCTTTTCTATTCTCGTGTTATGGCAAGAGGAGAACATGCCAAATTAGAAAGGGAAGAATATCACACAAGATAGGTTTGTTTATGCTTTAAGAGGATGAATAGATTTTGCTTTGCTCAACTTCAGATTTTCCCTCTGGACCATGAAAGTTCTTTCCATCCTATCAATTTGTTTAATGCCTATTTACAGCCAGTGTATCTACTGTCACTCTGTTTCTGCTTGTCCCAGTTCATTCAGCTGTTCAGTAATTAGCACTTCTATGAACAGAGTCTGCTTGAGTTAAATTTTACCGGTCCAACTCATCAGCAAGTCTTCTTAGGTTATGTGCGTGCTGCATAGCCTTTTCTTCCAGTTCATCATCAAACTGAGACAGATTGGCTATTTTTTCTTGCAATTCCTTTTTTGCTCCATCTATTTCTGCGTAGAACCCTGACACATTCTAAATAAATATGGAAGGAAGGAAAAAATATGAAAATCATAAAAAAATCAAGTCTTTTAAAAAATTATTATGCTTTATTTTGCCTTTTATGTTATAATACTTTTGTTTTCTTTTACATTTTTACCAGATAAAAGAGAGTAAAGGGTGTCTTATGAATGCTGGCGAAGCAAGACAAATGCAGGAAGATAAAAATCAGCCAAAATTCAAGAAATTTCTTCAAAAGATATTATAAAGAGTTGTGAGAAATACAGAAGAAACAGTTGAGAGATGTCCTACCATCTGTTGTGTTTACTCTATAACAGTTGTGAAGTGTGACTAGGTAGACTAATTAAACCAGATCTTTGCAACATCCCCTTGTGATATTCACTAAACTAGGAAATGGAAACCTTACTGTGTGTTCTTTCTTTCTTTCTTTCTTTCTTTCTTTCTTTCTTTCTTTCTTTCTTTCTTTCTTTCTTTCTTTCTTTCTTTCTTTCTTTCTTTCTTTCTTTCTTTCGCTAGTTCTTGGGACTTCTAAACTACAAGCAAACTAAACTACGCGGTGCTGTGGGCTGGCTTACAAAACATCTCATTAGTGCATGATCCCTGTCATTGTTTTGGCCCTGGCCAGCTGCCACTCTTCCAAGCCTGCCTTCTTGGGGAATGAGTCAGTGCCCGTGCCCCAGGGGCAATGTGGAGGAGGCATGTTGTTGGAGAGAGACAAAGTTTAGCAATACAGATGTAAGCTGTGCCACACACAGCTGTGAGAATAGTCCCAGACCCATTCTGTCTCCTTGCACAGAAACAGTTCTTATAGTAGGAGGATATCTTGTGTTTGTCTGATTTGCAGGTGTCCATCAGACAACTAACACTGTATGCATGGGCAAGGGAGAAGTACTATCCCTTTGCTTTAGTTATAGACTTTTCTTGTATGAAATATCTGAGTTAAGACCCAAGTGGACATCCATTCACTTTCTTCCCAATACGCAACTTCGGCGCAAAGTTTGATGAATACAACTGCGGTCACAAAATACAGAAAAAAAGGCTGAAAAAGGGAGAGAAAAAGGATGGAAGTTGTGTGATGTTCTCATACTATTCCCCTGCTATGTAAACATCCCCTTATGTGCAGATTTACCCACAGGATTGGGGAACCCTGAATGATAAACTGCAGCAATTTATTTACAGACAATACATGAGAAAAAAAAAAAAATATCACAGTGATCGACTACCCTGGGATGGCTATAATTAAAGAAAGCTGTCCTCTTGTTTTCTAAAATTAATTTTCCAGGGAAAAATGTTGACATTTGTTTTTCTGTTGTGCTGGGCAACTGTGGCCAAAATAAATATTTGTAGAGAAATTTCATTCATCTTGAACTATCAACAATTCTTAGTATAAAAGTTGAAAAAAAACAACCAAACAGTTTTTGTAAAATGGAAAAGATTTTAGTTGGAAAAATCCCAGTTTTATTTATTTATTTTTTTTCTTTTTTTTATTCATATAAAGTTCAAAAACCATGGGAAAGTTTGATCTTCTAAAAATTTCCCATAACACCTTGTCTCATTCATAGCACTGGATCCAAAATAGAATTTCAATAATATGCTTAAATATACAATTCATGTTTTGACCAGCATTGCTTCTCTGATTGGTTTTTAAAACGGAGACGCGGGAGCTGCCTTCTGTGCTCGCTTGCGGGCCATGAGAAAAGTACTGTCTGCCACCAAAGCACCTTTTGGCAGCCACTCATACTGAAATGACAGAACCCTACAGCAAAATTCTTCAATTAGTTGTGCCTACAATAAATATAAATATATATATTCTGGAAACATCAGTATTTCATTGAAGCAGTCAAAAGAGAAGGGAAGAGAAGGGAAGAAGAAGGGAAGAGAAGGGAAGAGAAGGGAAGAGAAGGGAAGAGAAGGAAGAGAAGAGAAGAGAAGAGAAGAGAAGAGAAGAGAAGAGAAGAGAAGAGAAGAGAAGAGAAGAGAAGAGAAGAGAAGAGAAGAGAAGAGAAGAGAAGGGAAGAGAAGGGAAGAGAAGGGAAGAGAAGGAAGAGAAGGGAAGAGAAGGGAAGAGAAGGGAAGAGAAGGAAGAGAAGGGAAGAGAAGGGAAGAGAAGGGAAGAGAAGGGAAGAGAAGGGAAGAGAAGGGAAGAGAAGGGAAGAGAAGGGAAGAGAAGGGAAGAGAAGGGAAGAGAAGGGAAGAGAAGGGAAGAGAAGGGAAGAGAAGGGAAGAGAAGGGAAGAGAAGGGAAGAGAAGGGAAGAGAAGGGAAGAGAAGGAAGAGAAGGAAGAGAAGGGAAGAGAAGGGAAGAGAGGGAAGAGAAGGAAGAGAAGGGAAGAGAAGGGAAGAGAAGGGAAGAGAAGGGAAGAGAAGGGAAGAGAAGGGAAGAGAAGGGAAGAGAAGGAAGAGAAGGGAAGAGAAGGGAAGAGAAGGGAAGAGAAGGGAAGAGAAGGGAAGAGAAGGGAAGAGAAGGGAAGAGAAGGGAAGAGAAGGAAGAGAAGGGAAGAGAAGGGAAGAGAAGGGAAGGAGAAGAGAAGAGAAGAGAAGAGAAGAGAAGAGAAGAGAAGAGAAGAGAAGAGAAGAGAAGAGAAGAGAAGAGAAGAGAAGAGAAGAGAAGAGAAGAGAAGAGAAGAGAAGAGAAGAGAAGAAGAGAAGAGAAGAGAAGAGAAGAGAAGGTGTGTTTCATTCAGTGCTCTAAGCACAGGACTTTGCAAAAGTTCAAAAATTCAGGACATGCCATTTAGACCAAGTCACCTGAGATACCTACCTTTATTACCTCGCTTAACTCTGAGCTGATCTTGCGTGGTTCTGCCAGAATAGCTTGTGGCACTTAGCACAATACTGTTAACTTCATCTGCTTGCTCTTTTAATTTCTCATGTTGTTTCTACAGAACAAATCAACAAAAAAATTTCTGTGAATTGCTAGAATAGTGTTATCGTTTTTGTTTTGTTACTAAAGTTAACTGAAAAGATGAAGAGATAAACTAAATAGATTTTAGATAACTGTGAAGTCAAAGTTTTTCATAGATACCATTTATAAGGATTAATTTCTTTATACATTACAGCAGGAACAGTTATTGGGATTAAGTATTAGTCAGTGAATGGTCAGAATAAACAAATCAACCATAGACTTATTATAGTGACCTAGAATTTTTTTTTTTTTCCTATAGGATTTTAAATTTATGGTACTGAGAATGCTTGTCACTGTCAATACTAAAGCTAATTTGAACAATCTCTCATTGTGAGGAAAAATGAAAATCCAACAGAGCACATTTATGACTGCAGCTAGCTCACGTAAGGCTTCGTTTCAGACATGTCACATGAGCCGCAACCTGCAACTATAACAATGAAACAACAGAAAAATAAAGAGACTTAATACATGAAGGATCTCAAGATTCTCGTAGATGACTTCACAAGAGTAGTGTGTTTGAGTTATCTTCTGTATTATTAGCCATTCCACATCATCACGAACTTCTAGTACAGTGGATTTAAAGAGCTCAAAATGGAACCACTGTGGTGCTATGAAACACAGAGTTTAGTCTGAATTCATAAGATCATTCTTGTGATGAGTGGATTGCTCCCTAAACTGCTCTCCTCCAGACCCCAAACAACTTCAGTCATTTAAATGAAAACAGGTTCAATTGATCAATACTGAAGTTATACTTCAGTATATAACAATGCATAAGAAAGAACTACTGTAGCCTCATAGGAAGGCAATTCACCCAGCAAGTAGGAAACCCATTTTCAAGCTGTCCGGTGAGGACTGGTTAGAGGATGGATTTGTGCTTGCTGATGCAAAGACAGTCCTCTGCTCTTTCTAAAAACCAAAAGAAAGCAAAACAGTGGAGGCACTTTGCTTAAAGGAGGAGCAGGGAGAAAGTTTGGATGAGGCAGTATGAACCCAACCACAGTTCAGAACCTAAATGCAGCGCAGTCTTTATAAACAGAACATTTCAATAGAATATAATTACACTGGTGAGCATGAAGTCCTTCCACATTATAAATCAGTGCATAGTTGA